>NC_044033.1:224595829-224615829 GCF_901765095.1 Microcaecilia unicolor | reverse complement strand
CACTTTCACTCTTTCTCTCACACACAGTCACTCTCACATACACTCTCCCAAACATACACACTCCGAGGAAAACCTTGCTAGCGCCCGTTTCATTTGTGTCAGAAACGGGCCTTTTTTACTAGTGTTCTAATAATTCTCTATATAATGTGGTTTAAATTATTATTGCTTGCTATTTGTAATACATAGACAACTTTTCTCATCAATAGTTCCTTTCTACCAACAGATGAGAAAAGGATTATTTACTAGAAATGTAAGTGAATTGGTGGTTTTGATTAAGTAACCTATTGCTACATTTTTTTTTCATGGACCCCTGTCTATGATCTCCAACATTGATGCTGGACTGCCACATTACTGTTGCCTTTTTCCTCTACAGACATTTCTCATCAACTCTACTGTTATTAAGTGATTCACACTTGGTTTTTTTTCTTATCTTAAATCCTCTAAATCATGTTTAATATGTGCAAGATACTTGTCCATTTGTATCCTAAAATCCCTTAGCACATAATATATCAGACTGAATAGTGGTTGAAAAGAAGGACAAGCAGGTGTGAATCACTGACCTATCAATACCAGGTGTCAGTATGATGATTATTATGAATATATAAAAAACAGAGAGGACTATACAAGAATCAGATATTTAAAAATTTGATGTCTAATACATGCTTATTTTAGTTTCATAGTCTGAAAAAATGGGGAGAATGAGCAATGAGAAAGAAAGGGAAAGAAAGAGAAAGACCAAAGCTAGTGATATGGAGGGTGATTGTCAAAGTAATTTTCCTGGATAAATGCTCAATTACTTGGGTAAAATAAGCTAATAATTACCCTTCCATAATGTCCCCAGATCAATCCAGAGACTTGTGGGTTATGCCCCTCCTCTAGCAGGTTAGATAGAGAGAACTCAGAAGTTTGCCTCAAGAGGGCATGTGCAGCCACCTAACTTCAGTATTCTCTCTATCTAGCAGGTAGAAGGAAGCATACAGTGCAGCTCTGTGGTACTCAGGCTCCTATCCCATTCCCTCGGGGGTGTTGTGCTTTGTTGGGATTGAGTTGCTGGAGCACATTTTGGGTTACACCTGGTGGTGCCAGGTCTCTACCCTTCTCCCCCTGTCAGCCTGACTAATTTAGTGCTTTAGTTGGAATTGGCTGTATTAGTCTCCTGCCTCTTTAAAAAAATAAAAAGAAAAAAAGAAAAGACAGACGGAACTGGTCTGCAGTCCGGTTTGAAATTTGCTTGCTGAGACAGCTTTCCGTTCAGATTTATTAGAACGTGAGCAGGATTGTGACTGAGGAGACAAGGTAAGGCTATTTGCCATGTCTGTTCCGTTGGAATCGGTGAAGCGCTGTTCGCGATGTGGGGCGCAGAGATCGGCGTCGGGGGCCTGCGAAGCCTGTTCCGTGGGATTGGAAAAGTCCGCTTCGGATTAGGGAGACCGCGTGTTGGGTTCTGTTGCACCGGAGGAAAGCGATACGGACTTGGCAGGAAAGGGTAGGTCTGGGTCGGCGCGTGTCTCCGCCAGCGCCATTTTCTCTCTCAAGCCGCATGGTCAAGAGAGCGCGGCAGCAGGATCAGCTAGGGCCGTGTCTTAGGGAAACAGCATGGGGATAGGGGGATTTTCCCTGGAATTTGTGCTGCTCATGCACAAGGCATTTTTACTGCACTCCAAGGGGGAGCGTCATCCAGCAGGCATTTTGGGGGGGGGGGTCCAGTGCCCGCGAGCTCAGAGCTGGTTCAGAAGCCAACCAAAAGGAGCCGTTTGAATTTTGAGGAGCCTGCGTTTTCCAATTCGGGACATTCAGAGTCGGATGGTGACCCAGGGTCAGGGGAGTCCTTTCCAGAGGCCCTGGAGGAGGGGGAATTGCCCGCGGGAGAGGGGGATGACCCCACCGTGGCGAGGCTCTTTAGAAGAGAAGAGCTGCTTCCCTTCATTATGCAGGCTTTACAAGTCTTGAATCTCTTGGCTCCGGAACCCGCGGTTACGGACGCGGTCAGCTCTTCAATCATGTCGGGCACTAGGGCTCCGTCGAGATCTTTTTATATCCACGAGGCGATGCAAGTGCTCATTTGGGCACAGTGGCATTCTCCTGAGGCCGGTCTTCGAGTGGCCCGGGCTATGGCCAAGCTTTGTCCGTTAAGACAGGAGGACTTAGAATCTTTGAGAATGCCGGTGGTAGATTCTGTGAGTTCAGCCGTAGCTAAGAAGACCGCATTACCCGTAGACGGTGCAGCTCTGAGACCCGCAAGAGAAGAAGCTCGAGGCATCGGTCAAGGCTTCGTTTGAAGTGGCAGCATTGAGTCTACAGGCCTCGGTCTGCGGCTCGTATGCGGCTAGAGCGTGCTTGTCTTGGGTCCAGAAGGTGGCAGCCCCGGATGATCTGATTGAAGTACTTCTGCTCCTGGAGTCGGGCTTAGCTTATTTGGCTGATATCTTATACGATATTCTTAGAGCCTCCGCTAAGGGAGTTTCTTTGGCGGTTTCGTCTCGACGCTGGATTTGGTTAAAGCATTGGGAAGCTGATCTGCCTTCTAAGTCTTGGTTGGCCCAACTGCCCTTTAAGGGGAAGCTCCTGTTTGGGCAGGAACTGGCTCAGATAGTGAAGGATCTTGGAGACTCCAAAGGTCGGTTGCCGGAAGATAAATCTAAGTCCCAGGTGAGACCATTTCAGCCGCGCTTTAGGCCCGGGAGGGTAGGGGGCTTTCAAAAGTCCCGGTTTTCTCAGAAACAGCAGCAGCCCTTTCATCAGGAGCGCAGAATCTCCCCTGCCGCTCCCTGAAGTCAGCCAGGAGGCAGAGGTACGCAATGATGGGGCCCTGGTCCAGTCTTCTCCCGCGATAGGGGAACGGCTGTCCCAGTTTGGAGAAGAATGGGCCAGGGTAATTACAGACAAATGGGTACTGGATATTATACGAGATGGCTACAAGTGGGAGTTTGCTCGTCCCTTGAGAGACAGTTTTCTCAAGTCCCCTTGCAAGTCTGCGGTAAAGTGCGCGGCCGTGAGGGATACCTTGGCAGAGTTGCTTTGCCTGGAGGCAGTGGTGCCGGTGCCGGTGGACGAAATCGGCCAGGGTCTCTACTCTATTTACTTCGTAGTGCCAAAGAAAGGAGGGGCCTTTCGTCCAATATTAGATCTCAAGGCAGTCAACAGGGCACTTGCGGTGCGGCACTTCAGGATGGAAACCCTTCGGTCAGTACTAGCAGCAGTTCAGCCGGGAGAATTCTTGGCAGCTCTCGATCTAAAGGAGGCCTACTTGCATATTCCTATATGGCTTCCTCACCAAAGGTTTCTGCGTTTTGTGGTATTGGGGCAGCATTTCCAGTTCAGAGCCATGCTGTTTGGCCTAGCCATGGCGCTGCGCACGTTCTCCAAGGTAATGGTGGTAGTGGCGGCTTTCCTGCAGGCCAGAGGAAGGCAAGTTCATCCTTATCTCGACGATTGGTTGATTCGCGCCCCGTCTCACGCAGAATGTTTGCAGGCGACACAGTCAGTGATTGAGTTGCTTCAGTCTCTTGGTTGGGTGATAAATGTACAAAAGAGTCATTTTATTCCAACTCAGATTCTGGAGTATCTGGGAGTACGTCTCGACACCCATCTGGGCAGAGTTTTTCTTCCAGAACAGCGCCGGTTGAAGTTGGTGAAGCAAGTTTCTTCCATCCTTCAGGCTCCAGCTCCATGAGCCTGGGACTATGTCCAGTTGCTCGGATCAATGGCTGCGACGATCGAGGTTGTCCCATGGGCTCGGAGTCACATGCGTCCGTTGCAATGGCATCTTCTTAGCTGCTGGTCTCCGCTGTCCAAGGAATATGCGATTCGAATTCCCTGGACTCCTAGAGCTCGTTTTGCTCTATGATGGTGGGTCAGGGCAGAGAATTTGCTTTGAGGCATGCCCCTGGAAACGCCTGAGTGTCGTGTGGTGACAACGGATGCCAGTCTGGTTGGCTGGGGGGCTCACTGTCTAGGGCATGCGGCTCAGGGGAGTTGGACGATGGCGGAGTCAAGTTGCAGATCAACCTATTGGAACTTCGGGCAATCAGGCTGGCACTGTTGGCATTCGAAGGGTTGCTCAAGAACCAGCCAGTAAGAGTGCTCTGCGACAACGCGACGGCGGTAGCATATGTTAATCGGCAGGGGGGAACCCGAGGTGCTCCGCTGGCGCAGGAGGCGGCGGTGCTTTGTCATTGGTTGGAGTCCCATCTAGTGTTGTTGTCAGCTGCTCACATAGCGGGAGTCCTCAATGTGCAGGCCGACTTCCTCAGTCGAAACCGGTTGGATGCCGGGGAGTGGGAACTCTCCCCGACAGCCTTTCAACTGATTTTGGATCGTTGGGGGACTTCGGTACTGGATCTGATGGCTCGTTGCGCCAATGCCAAAGTGTCCCGGTTTTTCAGCAGGGGCAGGGAGTTCGGCTCTGAGGGCGTAGATGCTCTTCTCCAGCCGTGGCCGTTGGAACTGCTGTATATTTTTCCCCCGTGGCCGATGTTCGGTCGATCACTGGGCAGAATCTCCCGTCATCTGGGGCCAGTGATTTTGGTGGCGCAGGATTGACCCAGGTGTCCTTGGTATGAGGATCTAGTTCATCTTCTGATCGACGAGCCGTTTCATCTGTCTCATTTGCCGGATCTTCTGTTTCAGGGTCCGGTAGTCATGAAGGATCGCATGCCATTTGGGCTTACGGCCTGGCTATTGAAAGGTCGCGTCTGAGGAGTAAAGGATACCCGGAAGCAGTTATTGAGACAATGTTGCAGGCGCGCAAACGTTCTACTTCTACTGCTACTGCGTATGCCAGGGTCTGGAGAACGTTTGTTTCTTGGTGCTCGGCGGCTGGCATTCCTCCTCAGTCATCCTCTCTTGGGGTGATTTTAGCTTTCTTGCAAGAGGGGATGGATAAGGAGTTATCGCTAAGTACATTGAAGGTTCAGGTAGCGGCTTTGGCCTGCTTTAGAGGTCGGTTGGGGAGGCATTTCGTAGCATTTCATCCGGATGTTGTTCAATTTCGTCGGGGAGTAGGACACTTGAGACCCCCACGAGTTCTGGTAGTGCCGGAGTGGAATTTGAATCTGGTCCTTAGGGCACTGCAACGGCCCCCGTTTGAGCCCCTGAGTAAAGAATCTCTGAATGATCTCACATTGAAGACAGTTTTTCTGGTGGCAATGGCTTCAGCTAGACGAGTGTTGGAGATTCAGGCGTTGTCGTGTAGAGACCCTTTTCTTTGTTTTTCGGAAGCGGGAGTCTCAATAAGGACGGTGCCGTCCTTTCTGCCTAAGGTGGTTTCGCGTTTTCATGTTAACCAAGAAGTGGTGTAGCCGTCTTTCAAGTGCGAAGATTACCCTGACAACTTTCGAGCGCTCTGGTGCTTAGATGTTAGGAGGGTCCTCCTGGGTTATCTGGAGGCGACTAATTCTTTTCGGACCTCAGATCATCTATTTGTGCTGTTTGCAGGACATAAGAAAGGGCACATGGCCTCTAAGGCGACGGTGGCGCGATGGCTTGGGGATGCGATTGCGTCGGCTTACCTGTTGATGGGGAAGTCTTCGCCTCTTAACATTCGTGCACACTCCACAAGAGCTCAGGCTACTTCTTTTGCAAAGTTGCGTTTGTGCCGTGCAAGGACATTTGTAAGGCAGCGACTTGGTCGTCCCTGCACACCTTTGCAAGACATTACCGTCTGGATATCGCGGCTCGGTGGGAGGCGAATTTCGGGGTGTCGGTTTTGGCGGCCACGGTTGGCCGGTCCCACCCTTGCTGAGGATTGCTTTGGTACATCCCACAAGTCTCTGGATTGATCTGGGGATGCTATGGAAGCTAAATTATGTCTTACCTGATCATTTTCTTTCCATTAGTCCCTCAGATCAATCCAGAGGCCCTCCCTGGGATTCGTTGTCGTAGTATCTGATAGAAAACAGTATGATTCATTCGATTCTGTTCATGTTCCTTTTCATTTGAACGGTTACAGGGTTTAAAGTGAGTTTATAGTTACACATTGTTATGTATAGCACAGCTTGGAGAGTTTCTCCCACGTTTATGCTACAGTTATAGAGGCAGGAGACTGCTCTATGGTTTAATTTCTTACTGCTTTGGTATCGTGTATACTGAAGTTAGGTGGCTGCACATGCCCTCTTGAGGCAAACTTGTGAGTTCTCTCTATCTAACCTGCTAGAGGAGGGGCATAACCCACAAGTCTCTGGATTGATCTGAGGGACTAATGGAAAGAAAATGATCAGGTAAGACATAATTTTACCTTCTCTGCCTTGCTAAAAGTTAATGACGAGGATGACCTAGGGAGCTTGACCCGTACTGAAGCTTGGTGTGAGAGCAACTCTACTACTTATCATTTCTATAGCGCTACTAGACATATGCAGCGCTGAACAGAAACCATTTTGCTAGAAAATTGCTGGATTTCTTTTCACCAAACATACTAACAAATAATATAGCTTCTTTTTTATCTTGGTTGAGTCCAAGAACTCTATGGGGCCCTTTTACTAAGCCATGTAAGCATTTATGTGCTCCCAGCGCGCGCCAAAATGGAGTTACTGCCAACCTATCGCATGGCTCTTATGGTAATTTCATTTTTGGCGCATGTCCGAAATGTGCATCTGAAAAATTATTGGATGCGCACATCAATTTCTCCAAGTGGGTTAGTTTAGTATAATTGGCTTAATCTACCATTACTACCATTGATTCTGCAATTGTTCTA
Organism: Microcaecilia unicolor; assembly: GCF_901765095.1. Lineage (NCBI taxonomy): Eukaryota > Metazoa > Chordata > Amphibia > Gymnophiona > Siphonopidae > Microcaecilia > Microcaecilia unicolor. The sequence goes on along the minus strand of NC_044033.1, from coordinate 224,609,138 downwards.
CTTTATATTCAGTTCCGTTGATGCAATCAATAGGATATTATAAGAACTATGTATAAATTTCATAACTGAATACAATCAAGCTTCTCACATTTTCATCTTCTATCAACTGGCCACTATGCTGAACTGCACTGCGCTAGACTCAGCATTCTGATACAATCTTTGTTAACACTAGACTTAAAGCTGGGCCTTACGAAAAGCAAATCCAGTCTAATTATGTTCCAATTCTTCTCTTTATAAGGTGGTTTAAATTATTTACTAAGAATGTTAGTGAACTGGTGGTTTTGATTCAGTAATCTATTGCTATATTTTCTTTCATGGCCTCTTTATGATCTCTAATATTGACACTGAACTACCACATTTGATTCTGTTTCTTGACAGATTTAAAGTTGTTTTTCACTATAATTTAATGTCCGTTGTCATACCTATCCCCACATTGGGGTAAATTCTATAAGGAGGTCCTAAAAACCATTGCTTTTGCTAAAGGTCCAGGTTAGTGTGGGTGCAGTGTGCACTTTGTCCTGTGTTTAGGGCTTTGGAAGCTCTGCTGTGTTTGGTGCTTTGGAAGCACGGCTGTGTTTGGTGCTTTGGAAGCACTTTTGGCTTATGTGTTTAGCTTCCCTGCCTTTCCCTTGTAGCTTCCCTGCTTTTCCCTTGTGGCTCCCCTGCTTTTCCCTCTTGTGATTTGGAAGCACTGCTGTGTTTGGTGCTGTTAGAAGTACTTCTGGTTTTGGTGCTGTTAGAAGCACTTCAGTTTGCTATTAGAAGTACTTCTGGGGGAGGAAGTGACGTCACGTAGCTGAATGGCCGCTTGATCTTCGAGCTCCGTCCTTCCCCACCTTTAATTAAGCATTCTATGCGATAATCTCGATCATTTTCAGCCTGAAACGGTAGAAACGTGGAGACGATCGCTCCCAACGTTACAAATGAGTAAAAAAACCAGCCTGCCACCTCGCGATGGCGAGCGACTCGCCACGAGGCAACTGCTACGAGGCCTATCCCACCCTGCTTCCCCTAAACTGCGGAGCTCACCAGAGACGGAGCCGTCTTGCTCCCGGGCAGATCGCGGTGACTCGACTCCAATGACGGCCCTCCCGTCAGAATTGACGAAGTGCCTTGAGGTAATTCGCGCCGAAATCCAGGCTTCTAAGGAAGAAATATTAGAACATGTGGATGCGCTGAGTGTGGACCTAAGGGAGCTGGGAGGCAGGGTGGAAGCGCTAGAAGAGAGAGCAGATGATCAGATGGAGAAGAATGAGGAGGTGGACAGAAGATTGATTAAGATGGCTGAACAAGCAGAGGACTTTAGATTCCAGTTGGACGATATTGAAAATAGAGGTCGCCGCCAAAATCTCCGGTTTAGAGGCGTTCCGGAGAATGGTGGGAAGGAAGATGTCCAGACAGTGGTGCGGGAGATCTGTGAAAAGCTGATGGGAGAAAACTTTGATGTCGGAGCAATGGGCATCGATAGAGCCCATAGAGCGTTGGGTAAACCTAGAGAAAAACAGACCGCGGGACATGGTCGTCCGATTTACATCGTATGCCAGTAAAGAGCAGATATGGCAGAAAGCGCGCCAGACTAACATGGTGGACTACAACGGAGCACGTGTATCGATATACCAGGACCTCTCTTTATTTACTTTAACCCAGAGAAGAACAATGAAACCTGTTATTGAGATCCTGGTGAAGGAAAAGATACCCTATAGATGGACTTTTCCATTTGCTATCTGTTTTGAAATAAAAGGAGAGCAAGTCCACTGTCGTAAGGTAGAAGCAGCATGGCAGTGTTTGTATGTGGCGGGTTTGGCCCCAACTGAAACTATGTCGCAGGAGTTGGCCCCATCTACAAAAGCCAAATTACAGCGGTGGAAGCGAGTGGAGAAGGTTGGGAAGAAAAAAGCACCGCAAACATGAACATGGTCAGCTTGACTTGGAATAACTTAAACTGTATCTGTGGTGTGTTGCTCCCTTTTGGGATCAATGTGAGGAGAGGGATCAGACCATGAAGATAGGAGGTTGTCAAAGGCTGGAAGGTGGAGGACGCATAGAGCTGTATGTGTGCAAAATGCGGTGGGGTGGGGGGCGGGGTGGGGGGGTTAGGCGAGATAGGAAATGTACTTATAACTAGTTATTGTTTAAACACGTTGCACTGTTTGGCTGGTGGAGTTACTTGCTCTAAGTTCCCAAGAGGTGCTGTTGCACCAATTGGTGGGTAAAAGACAGAGGGGGGGGGGGGGGGGAACAGAGAAGGGAGGTGGGAGGGGGGAAGAGAGGATAGGGGAGAGGGAAGGAATAAGTGGGGAGGGGGGATTAGGGATAAGTACAAACCTTTCATCACTGAAGTGTTATGACATGAGTAAATTCAATGACGGATTTTAAATTTCTTACTTACAATGTAAAAGGGTTAAATTCCCCATACAAGAGACATGCAATTGGCCGTGAATTAAGTGTAATGCACCCACAAGTGGTTTTTCTGCAAGAAACCCACTTTTTGAGGAAAAATGAGGGCTTGCTCCGCCTCAGGCAGTACCCGAAGGTATATTGTGCATCAGATGTAAAGGGGACTAAAAAAAGAGGAGTAGCCATTATGTTTCGAACAGATGTTCAAGTGCAATTGAAGCGTGTAAAAAAAGATCCAGAGGGGAGATATCTCCTGCTGCATGTTCTTTTGGAGCAGGAGGAATACACTCTGGTCAATGTGTATGCTCCAAATGAGCGGCAGGAGTCATTTTTCAGGCGGCTCCAAAGGGAATTGAAAAATTTTGTTAGAGGCAAGCTGCTGATGGCAGGAGACTTTAATGCCACCATGCAACCGAGACACGACCGTTCGGCTTCTCCTGCTCCAATTGACTACAAGGTATCTCAGGCATTGAGAGATTTAGTGGAGGCGATGGGCCTTTATGACTCGTGGAGATTGAGACATCCTAGGGGGAGAGATTACACCTTCTACTCCCATGTGCACCTCTCTTACTCTAGACTTGACTATGTGTTTATTGACAAGACCTTATCAGAGGGAGGGGGGGACTCACATATTGGTCATATCACTATCTCAGACCACGCCCCAGCTTGGGCCATAGTACCATCTCTGACAGATGAGGTGCGGCAAAGCAGGTGGACGCTGAACAACTCCTTGCTGCAGGACCCGGACATTGTGGCTAAATTTACCCCAGTTTTGCAAGAGTATTTTGATACCAATGTGGATTCGGGTCCTGCATTGAGTGTAGTGTGGGATGCGTTTAAAGCAGTCTCAAGAGGCTACTTTATTAAATGTGCTAGTCAGAAGGCTAGGGTGCGAAGAGAGCGTTTGGCACAGTGTGTGGAGAGGCTGGGGGGTTTGGAGGCCCGGTATAGGACCACGGGCTCTGTGGCGGACTTCCGAAGGCTCCAAGCGGTGCGACTGGAGTTGAGGGAGCTACATGAGGAGAGTTTGAAATATGTGCACGCACGCCTAAAGCAAGTATATTATGAAAGCACAAATAAACCTGGTAGTCTGCTGGCTCATAAATTACGAAAGATGAGAGCAGATAGACACATTCTGAGAGTGAAAGATGAGAAGGGTAAGATGCTACATACATCAGGTCAGATCAGGGAGCGATTTGCTCAATATTATGAAACCCTATATAGAAGGGATGCTGCTGTACAAATTGGGGAAATTGACAACTATTTAAAGGAGAGGGGTCTCTCGGTCTTGTCAGAACAGCAGAAGCGAGAACTTGACACCCCAGTAAAGGCGGAAGAGGTACTCCAGGTGATTAAAACACTACCAACAGGGAAGGTCCCAGGATTAGATGGCTTTACAAACGAGTTTTTTAAAAAATTTGCTGGTCAGCTAGCGCCATATTTGGCCTTGGTTAACAATTCGGTAAGAGACGGGGCTCCACTTCCTAAAACGATAATGGAGGCTTGGGTGGCAGTTATACCAAAACCAGACAAGGACAAAACTGAATGTGCATCGTATCGCCCCATTTCAATACTGAACATGGACGTTAAAATACTAGCAAAGGTACTGGCGAACCGTCTGAGTAGAGAACTCCCATATCTGATTCACCCAGATCAAGTGGGGTTTGTGGCTAAAAGGCAGGCAGGGGACAATATAAGGAGAACTTTGGATCTGCTTTATGCAGCGCAGGTGAAGGACAGACCACTGGTGCTGTTAGGATTAGACGCAGAGAAGGCCTTTGACCGGGTCCACTGGGGATTCCTGGACAAAGTATTACAAAGGGTAGGGATAGGTCAGTTCTACAGATCCTGGATACAAGCCTTTTATACGACACCACAGGCCTGTGTGAGAGTTAATGGGGGGAACTCCGGAGCTTTTCTCTTGAGTCGAGGCACGAGACAGGGATGCCCACTATCCCCCCTTTTATTTGCATTGGCAATGGAGCCTTTGGCGGATGCAGTTCGGGAGAACGTAGATATTGCTGGAGTTCAGATAGGAGCGCAAGAACACAAAATAGCATTATTTGCAGATGATGTTCTCCTGACCTTGACTAAACCATTGATTTCTCTGCCAAATGTAATGAAAGTGATAGAGGAATACACTAGAGTCTCTGGGTACAAACTCAATGCCAGTAAATCAATTGGCTTGGCGGTGGGAGTACCAGCGGAATTGATGGAAACGTTAAAGACATCTTTTCCTTTCGTGTGGGAAGACAGGAACTTAAGATATTTGGGAGTCCGCATTCCCGGGAACCTGTCAAATCTTTTTACAGATAATTACCCGAGCCTTAAGAAAGAAATACAGAGGGATCTGGATCGATGGATGTCAATGGGACTGTCCTGGTTGGGGCGAATTGCGGCAATTAAAATGAATGTATTACCCCGGATTTTAAATCTCTTCCAGGTACTTCCTATGCGTTTATCTAGATCCTTCTTGTCGAGTTGGCAGGAGAGTTTGATGAGGTTTATCTGGAATGGGAAACGCCCACGCTTGCCCCGAGCGTTACTATATAAGAGTAAAAGGGATGGAGGCTTAGGGGTTCCTAACCTGTTTTGTTACTATAACGCGGCACAGTCTAAAGCAGCAATTGAGTGGTTTAGAGCAGAGGACCACAAACTGTGGGTACATATGGAACAAGCATTGATAGGTTCTCGCAAGCTGGGGCACCTGATGTGGATAGATGGGAAGGCTAGAGGCCGGGTAGATAAATTCCCACCCACAGTGCAGGCCACCTTTTATTACTGGGACCTAATGTTTAAAGAACGTCAGCCTCCAATATCGGGACTGGCGCCAATAGTGGACAACCCGATGTTTGAACCGGGACTGGGGCATACCATATTCAGTAAATGGGCAGAAGCTGGACTAGATCTATTGGGGCAGCTACATGTGGGATCCGATATAATACCATACGAAACATTAGTGCAGGACTACGGACTTAGAGCGAGTGATCGTTATGCTTACTTACAGCTGCAACACTTTCTCCAGGGGCCTATATACTTGGGATGCATGGCTAGAGAGATACACCCTCTGGAGGAGGTGTGTGTTGCCTCACAAGGTATGAGAGGTATGATAACGAAATTATATGCATATTTGATAGCACAACTTAAACCCTCCATTTTACATCGTGTGAATTGGGAGAGGGAACTACGGTTTACCCTATCAGAGGTAGACTGGTTGAAATTGGAGAGAGGGATATTGAAGTCCTCACGGCAGTAGCTATAAAGGAAAGCGCCATAAAGTCTTTTACAGGTGGTACCTTACACCTATGAGACTGCACCATATGTATGCTAATGTGTCGCGAGAATGTTGGAGGAAATGTGGAGCAGTGGGGTCGATGGGACATATATGGTGGACATGCCCTAAGGCGCAGGCCTATTGGAGGGGAGTGCGTGCAAGATTGCAGATGTGGGTGGGGAAATCTGTACAGTGGCATCCCTTGATTTTCCTACTAGGACAAAGACCAGAGGGCCTCACCTCGAACCAGTGGCTTCTGGTGAGAGGAGCTCTGCATGCCGCCCGCATCAATCTGGCTAAGAATTGGAAGGTGGTATCAGTCCCTCCAATTGCAGGATGGATTACAAAAGTGAAATATATATGTGAGATGGAGAGACTGACGGCTCTGAAAGAAAAATTCTGCATAAATGGGAGGGGATTTGAGGGCCCTTTGTTAAGCTTATCCTGGATAATAGACGAAGGGTTTGAGAGGGGAGGGGAAATAGAAGGGAGGGGGACAGGGAATTTGGGAGGGGGAGGGAGATATTAGAGAGGAGGGCGATAGGTAGGGAATGGGGTGTTACTTACAAATAAAAAGTAAAAAGTTGAAGTATAATATGTATTTGACTACATACTGCAAACTATATTGTAGATTCTTTGTTATGCAACTGGCACATTGTTATGTGTATTTTTGAAATGAAAATGTGTTAGGTAAGCTATGTTCAGAATTAACAATGTTCAATAAAGACTTCTAAAAATTAAAAAAGAAGTACTTCTGTAGCTTGGTGCTCAGAGCACCTGTGTTAGTTAGTGCTGTAGTGCACTGCTGTAATTTGGTGCTTAGGAAGCACCTTTGTTAGCTTATGTGTTTAGCTTCCCTGTTTTTTTCCTTGTGGCTCCCCTGTTTTCCCTTTTAGCGCTAGGGGCACTCCTGTTAGTTTGGTGCCTAGGGGCACTCCTGTTAGTTTGGTGCCCAGGGGCACTCCTGTTAGTTTAGTGCTTAGGTCTGTTAGTACTGTTAGGAACACTTCTGTTGGTTCCTGTTGGGAGCACTTATGTCAGTTTAGGATTTGGGAGCACTTCTGATGCAAACCTGTTCTAGTATCCTGGTCCCTGTGTCATCCGGTATCCGGTAAGTCCTGCTGGCCACTCAAACCCAAGGGCTCAACCCTTGGGGGGCAGTGGCTAAGTGCAGGTGAAGCTGTACGGACCAGTCCAGTGTGCTCCCGTCCAGTGTGCTCCCATCCAGTGTGCTCCCATCCGGTGTGTGCCAGTCCAGTGTGTTCCAGTCTGGTTTGTGTTCCAGTCCGGGGTGTTCCAGTCCTGTGTCCTCCAGTCCGGGGAATTCCAGTGCAGGTGTTCTGGTTCACTGGGCGGTGCCTGCAGTCCCTGCCGGTGCCGGTGTGCTTGCCCAGTGTTGGTTGGTGGGTTTTGCCTGCTGCTGTCACTCCTCATCAGCAGCCCAAGGGCTCACTTTTGCTCCAGAGCCCGGCCCAGTGGGCTCTGAACCTGAGAACCTGACACAAGTAATATGATGCGCTTAGCGTGATTCTCTAAGAGTGCACCCAAATAATTTGTACATCGTTAGTCACCATTTACAGAATTTGGGGGTTATGACTTCAGGGGGTGGTGTAGGGAATAAAACTTCTTTCTTGCACCTACTATTTACCTATTTACTTAAAATATGGAAAGACTGTATTACTTGTGTTTTTCTCAATGATGCCCTTCGCTATGATCACCTCTTCTGAAACAATATAATTATCTCTTCGTTGAGCATTTGATCACTTATAAAATTGCCACCCTCACTTGGCATCCCCAACTATCTCTCTCTGTTGGGGTCCTGTTTACTAAGCTGCACTATAGGAGTGTTAGCATTTTTCACACACGTTAACCATGCATGTGCCTACAAAATTCCTATAGACGCCTACACGGTTAGCACGTAGGTTAATTATAGGCACGTTAAAAACATTAGTCAACAGGGCCCTTGTTTAACTATTCCTTATTGTCCCTCCACATTCCTCCATTCATTAAACGATCACCGTTTTCCAAAATGTGCCCACTTGAATCAACACTTCACAGCGCATTCTTCTTCTTGTCTCCTCCTCATACCTGGAACAATCTTTTGCTTTCTCTCCATACCTATTCTTCTTTTAAGGATTTTTAAACTGAGCTGAAAACCTGGCTTTTCCGCTTAGCTGAAATTACCAGTGATACCCTTCAACTCTGTCGTCCTTTTGTATGTTTGCTTTATCCTCTTTTTGTAATGCTTATATCTCTTAACAGCCTGCTTTCCTATACATTACTGGAATTCTTTTCATGTTTCCTACTTTTTAGCTTGTACACTGCTCTGTTCTGCCTGGTATAGAAAGTTGTTACAAATAAATATATAAAAATTCAAATGGAAGTTTGATTATTAAGTCTAAATGTCTATTTTTCTAGGAAAATGCCTGAATTTAGAATTTTGTTACTCAATGGAGATGGTATTAATCCAAGAGTAGCCCAGAACCAGGAAAGCATGAAGCAGATACAAAGGCAACGTTGAAAATATTACACCTAGAAATATTTCCTAGAAAACCAACACATCTCTTACTAGTAAAACATAACAAATAGGATTTTTTACACAGAAACTATATATCAGCAGAATTCTGCACCTCAGTCCATATATACACAGAACAGTGATAAAGCCTCAAATACAAATAAGTGACCACAAATTAATTTATGCTTCTATTGCCATTATAGATACATAGTTCAATGCATCCCATCCCATATCATGAATAAGGCAGTTATAAAAGGGGAGGCATGGGTCTGAAATGACTACATAAATCCAGAGTAATTTTGAATATACATACCTTTCGCCAAGTTTCAGAAGAAGCTTCAGTTCTGAGTAATACCATGAACTGGTTCGGGTCCAGCGTCTGAATTTTACTAGTCTAGTTGTGTCATCCATCTTCTTCAAACCATTATCCAGCATGTTTTCCTCTCTCTTTTGTCCCTCGCTTTCAACCCATGACCCAACATCTCACATCCTACCTTTCCATTTTTCAATGTTTCACTTTCCCCTCCACCTCTGCTTCTGATCCAGTATCTCTCCCTGTTCTTTGTCCCCTCTTCCCCCATTGTCCATCATGCTTTCTTCTTCCCCCCCCCCCCTTGCCCAGGTCTGGTAAACATTTCACCATGCAACATCCCCCACCCCCACGATCCAGCATGTTTCCCTCTCTTTTTCCTCCCTCCTCTTCACCCCATGATCCAACATCTCACCATCCTATCCTCCCATTTTACAGGATCTCACCTTCCCCTCCACCTCTCCCCTGGGGCCAATATCTGTCCCTATTTTTCGCTCTTCCTTCCCCTCATTGTCCTGCATGTCTCTCTCCTGCCCTCCTTTCTTCCGTGGCCGGGTCAGCTAAACATTTCCCCATATGTGGTGAAAACACCAGTGGAACGGAACCCCATGTTCTGTAATTTCAAATGTAACTCAAATCCATGACCATGCTCAGCCCTGAACCTACCATTTTTGCACCCCATTTTCCAGGACGTGGGTAAAATTTAGGCACAGATCACATGTCTAAATTTATGTGCACACCTTAATTGATTCCAATTAGCACCAATCATTACTTATTAGCCAATTTTTGGCACTAATTGGCTTATTATTCAATTAAGATGCACACACAATTTGAGAGCATGCCCAAATTTGTACGTGCATCTCAAAGAGGCCTTTTATAGTTTTATGCGATATATGTTTAGAAAAGGTGAAAAGAATTCCATTAGCCATGCTTTGTAGGCTTTTCCCACTTCTTTACCTATTCTTCTTATGAAGAATCTTATCATGAAAAACATTCTGTGATCATTTTTGGTTCAGTGTCTCTTAGATCAGAAAATCTCCAGTACACCCGGCCTCCTTTTCCTCATAGTCTTTCCTTTCACATTTTGCTTTCTCACTTTTACTTTCTTCTGAATAATGCAAGATAACACATGATGTTACCTTCCATGGCAAATAATCAGATAATTTCAACATTTCTCTACTCCATGTGGTGTTGTTTTTAGAGCCAGACATGAACATGTCATGCAGTGCTTGTGCCAAGGCATACACAGCGTTATATACATTGTTGTTCATCCCAATGTTATCAGTGTCACAAGGTAGAGTATGTAATTTTTCATCAGAACTGCAGAATCTTTTGATGTTTTTCGGACACTGGCTGTCACACAGGCCCCTCCACCACTGCTCAGTGTCGTACTCACTTGGAAGCAGGCTAAAGTTCACCTCCTGGATAAATTTTAGAAAGCTTGGGATTTTCCTCTTAACAATTGCAAATGACAAGGTGTTGTTCTTTATATCAGTTTTTCCTTCAACTTTAAAGGGCAAATACAGTTCAGTTTTGGTGATCCAGACCTTGCCAGGGAACAGCAGAATATTGGGTAGATAGTATATATTCTCTGCATTACTATAGAGAACGATCACTTTAATTGATTGCATCTTGATGATCTTTTTTATTTTAGATGTTTTCTCTGTTGGTATGAAATTGCTATGAGTGTGACTGATAGTTTCTATGAATGCAATACATCCACCATTCTGCTCAATCCCTTCTCTCAGGATCTGAATCGCCCTCAGGCTGCTTTCGTCATCGGATGCAATGATACCAACCCAGGTCCAGCCAAAATGCTTCAGTAACCTGATAATTCCAGCACAGAGGTGCAGTTCACTGGGGACAGTCCGGTAGAAAAAAGGAAACTTAGCTGTGTCACTCATTAGAAGACTCTGCGAGATGAAACTGATCTGTTCAACAGTAATAATAATAATCTATCATCATCTTTGTCACTGTGAGATTACACCTTAAACAATTTCTCTACAATTTTTAAGCTCCTACATTTAGATGATTTTTCAGCAGAATAACCATTGCCCCAGATACAAAATAAGTACCTGTATATATGTAAACCGCTTTGAATGTAGTTGCAAAATACCACAGAAAGGCGGTTTATCAAGTCCCATTTCCCTTTCCCTTTATAAAATGGTCCTACAGGTTAGTGAAGAAACGTCAGTGCCAAAAAGTGAGGTGCGGGATCCACACCAAATGCAATTCTAGAAAGGGTATGTTCCCTGTATAGAATGGAGCTTAGTTCTCAATTTTCAGTGCAAATTTTGAATTCCTTCCTTACTGATTAACACAGGAATTGCATGTGAACTCTTATTGTCTAATTGTTCTTAATGGACGAACACTAATGGCAACATTAATTTATGATTCTAATGTTGTATTACCACGTGGTATTCAAAATATTCTGCTTCAAACAACTGCTGCTGTTGTAAATCACACTTGTTTATTCTTACTTTTATTATTGATGATATCTTATAGCAGAAACCACTAATCTCCAGGATACATTATGTAATTCAGATGTGTGGTCGAAGTATGAACAGAAACTGGGAACCACAGGAAGTGTGGAAGGTGCAGTGTATGTCAGAATATGATTGAGGGTTCTCAGTTAATATGGAACAATGGAAGTAAAAAGCTTAACCACCAGAGGAAACACAGATTGTGAGTCCATGAATGTAATCTATGCCTGTGTATGCCCATGTGAAAAAATCTACATAGGACACACCTCACGAAAGTTAAAGACGAGAGTGATAGAACACAGGACATGGCATAACCCATAGAAGACCGGAAGCACCAATGTCACAGCATTGCATTACAACAGGACACACATTGATCAACTGAAATTTATGGTGATTGAACAGATACAACAGGGAAAGAGAGGGGGGGGGGGGGATATAAAATCAAAACTATGGCAAAAAGAACAAAAGCTATTTACCAGCACAACACAATAGAACCATATGGTTTAAATAAAATGTAGAATGGAAAGCGTTTTCCTAGGAAGTAGTTTTTCAAGTACTAGAAGTGAAAGCAATAGCCCTTTAATATAAGGGAATAGCTGATTGGATAAGAACAAGCTTGAGCGTTTGTTACAAAAAAACCGCGGCCATTTGAAAATGTGCAAGGAGGATGTCAGAGATAGTGTTTCCTCCTGAAGCAGCAGTGAGAGCAGCGAAACGAGACGTTCTTGTTGAAGGGACAGAAGGAATTTGAAAACATCACAATGGGAAAGAGGAAAGAAGCAGTGACATGCAGCTTGTAGCTGGGCAGCTCATGGAAAACCCTGACGCTAAGTACAGACTGTTTATGTTGGGGAGAATAGAGATCCTACAAAGGAAAGGCTGAGAGAGAAGCTGGGTTTGGAAATATGAAGTTTGAGCACTGCAATTTAACCCTATTTAAATGTAAATGTATGACAGAATCAGTTGCAGAAAATATTCTGCTTGGTACAAGGGGAAGCTGTGTTTTCAGAGGGCAGGAATCACTGGTTTTTCTCCGAGTGGGAGTTTTTTTCAGTGATTTAGAATCCTGACCTCTGAAAGATTTTTGATAGCAAATACAGGACCGGTGATAATAAATACTTTCAGAAACAGCTTGAGTGCATGTAGAAAATATCATGCAAATGAGTTCTGAATAGAACAGCCAAGCCGGAAGATTTGAGGTCCTCTTAATAAAAGTAAGAATAAACAAGTGTGATTTACAACAGCAGCAGTTGTTTGAAGCAGAATATTTTGAATACCACGTGGTAATACAACATTAGAATTAGAACATTAATTTATGGTCATTAATGCAAAAATTAGGAAAAGGCCATTTTTATGACCGTGGTACAATGCAGGAAAAACCAATTATATGCTGGTGCCACTTTGTGATGAAGCTTAGTAAACAGGCCCCTTGGTAAGCCAAACATAGGCACTGAAAAGAAGACCTAAACGCAGTGGCTCCACTGCCCCCTTACAATGGTCTTTTTAATTTAAACTTGTGCATCACAGTTTTTCCCCATCCTTCACTCTTCTGAATAGATAACATTGAAAGAAAACAGAAACAGTCACTTTACCTGTGGATAGTGGTACATCCTGAAGACATTGGACATTTGACTTGATGCCTCTGGTTGAAGACCTTCAATGATAGCGGCCAACGTGCCAGATGTTTTGCAGTGGTAGTTAGGAACCCAGGTGTCCATACCGGTAAATATGCTTATGGTATCCCCAAATACAAAGAATAGATTGAAGTAAGAGTCATAAAGATGAAACCCTAGTGTGATGTTGGGTAAGAGCTCTGAGCTATTGGTTAATCTCCTCCACTGCAAAAACAAAGGCCAGGTAGTCGAAATAGTTGTTTGGATAGTAACTGTAAGAACAATGAAGATCCGTCACTAAAAGATGGAAAGAAAATTTTGGAACTATTTTCCAAGCCAATAGTCTGTGTGTGTTTTTGAAAGCAGCTGCAGAATTTGAAAAAATAAATATATTAAGCACTGCTTAATGGATATACATATTAATCTCAGGCTCTCAGCCATTATCCACCTAAACTTAATGCACAGGCTATTTGTATACAGGCTGAATATCACCACTTTGGGACCAATTCAATTAATAAGTAAAGAAAAGCAGAACCTGTATATAGTTCGCCTACCCTCCTTTATAGAAAGTAGCATAAGTGGGTATTCACCATGTTTGTGTATATAGATGTTGAGTGGATTTCAGAGGCTTTTTCCTTTTCCTATTTGAAAGATTGATGCACTTCACAGAACTGTAGTCTTTCTTTAAGCACTAATTTTGACGTTCGTAGTAGAGAG
>NC_044033.1:224445992-224595629 GCF_901765095.1 Microcaecilia unicolor | reverse complement strand
ACTTTTTGTGTAATACCACTATAGATGTGAGTACATACATCAGTCATAGAATTGGGGTAAATGCTTACACCTAACTTCTGCAGATATACACAGTATTTTACAAGTTTGGGCTACCATTAGGATGGGTAATTTTACTGCCAACTTCTATTGTTTCAACAGAGGTCTCGCTTTATGCAATAGTAGCTAATAACCTGGATTAACAGTAAAATAACCCGCCTTTATGATTGTATGAATTTTTGTTTGTGACATTGATATCCCACATTATCCCAAACAAGTTTGAGTTCAATATGTTTGTTTTGCTGGCTGTAAGGAGTACCTGTTGAAAAAACTCCAAACATCTCAAAACACTGCAGCCAGGTTCATATTCAAAAGCTCTCATTCAGAAAGTGCCTCCCCTTTATTAATCAAATTACACTGGTTTCCCATCAAAGCGAGAATCACCATCAAATTATCTGCCTTTATCTTTCAAATCCTAAATGGCACAGCTCCAGACTACATGGTACCATTAATAAACTTACCTCAAAGAAACAGTAAATATGAGGCAAGAAACTATCTCAGACTACACTTCCCAATTTTCAAAAAAGTGATCTACAAAACTGTCTACTTTGCAGACTTCACTTACCTAGTAACCAAATGGTGGAACTCCTTACCACCCAAAAATAAGAAATACACAGGAATATACTAGATTCTGTAAAATCCTCAAATCATTCCTATTCAAATAAACCCTCATAAAGAACAACCATATCTCAAAAAAACTAATTATTACCGGAAGTGGTTATTACTCTATTTACAATTAACCTTCTGTTTGATTCATGTACAATTTCTCATTATTAATAGGTTTCTAAATGCTAAACATCCATAGCTATCCCAGCACATTTATGATACTGTATTATAAAATTGGATTTTTACAACAAATTATTTTCTTATGGATTATTGTTTATGTATCCTATACTGTTTATTTTAAGCCACATTGATCTCAAACTTGTCTGGGATAATGTGGGATATATTTGTCAGAAATAAATATATAAATGTGGGAAAGATAAAACAGACATGGGTACTGAACAAGTTAAAAGCAACCTCAAAAAGATGGTCTTTTAGCCTAGATTTGAAGACGGCCAGAGATGGAGCTTGATGTACTGATTCAGGAAGTCTATTCCAGGCATATGCTGCAGCAAGATAAAAGGAACATAGACTGGAGTAGTCAGTGGAGAAGAAGGGTACAGATAAGAGAGATTTACCATCTAGAAAATGTAGGAGAGCAGAAAATATAAAAAATACTGAATGGCAAAATCTATGAGGAAAGTATTTCATTGATAAGTCGAATTTGGGAGCAGGGTATGGGTTATGAACGTGTTTTACTTATCATATGCAAGTAATTTCTCTGTCCCTAGTGGGCTCAAAATGTAAGTTTTGTACCTGGGGCAGTGGAGGGTTAGTTGATGTGGCCAGGGCACATAGAGCCACAATGGAAACTGACCACAGTTCTCCTGGTTTTTAGATCACTGCACTAACCATTAGACTCCTCTACTCACTGGGTATTTGTTTGACAGGGATCTGACACAAGATAATCAGCATAGGTCAGTGGTGAGACCCTGACTGGAGTGCTGGGAAGACCACAGGTGGAACAAGAGGTTATAATACAGATGAAATTCAAATGAGCAAAATGGTATATAGACATGATAATCCATGTTTAGTGAGTCTGGAGAAGCTAAAAATGTATTCTCAAGAAGGAAAAAGGCAAGAGGAGAAAGGACAAATATATTCAAATATGTAATAGGCTGGAATAATATGCTCCAGGTACAAAATGAGGACCTGTTTAACACTTTGATTGTAACCACAGAAAGGCTGAATATCAAGGCCCATCCCCTTTCCCCCTTGATTCAATCACAGTATCCATTTAAGTAGGACCAATGAATACATAGTCCTAAACTTAAATGGATGTTATCTGTTTAAGGGGCCCTTTTGCAAAGGCGCGTGATGGGTAACAAGCTAGTAGAATGCTCCCAATTGGCATGACCGCTGGGGTAGCGCATGCACTCAGAGGTAATTCTAAGTTTGGCGTACGCCAAATCCTATGGTAAAAACTATATATCGCTGGGGCGTTGGCACACACTGCATGGTTTCAGTGTGGCTAGCGCATGAGCCCTTAACACTAGGTCAGTGCGAGGGGATAAAAGGTCGGGCTATAAAAAGGAACATGATAGTTTTAATAGTAGCGTATGCCCATTTCCCAGCCCATTAAAAAATAACCTTTTCCCTGCAGCGGTAAAATATGGCACAGCACACGCCTAAAAGATGCCCACACTACCAAAGGCCACTTTGTACCGTGACTTTGTAAAATGACCCGTAACTTATGACAACTATTTATGTATCCTACTTACATTTGATCTAAAGGGGATGAATATTGCTACTGTCCAGTTGAGTTTTAGCTAAGCCATGGGAACAGTTATTTTCTCACCTCTTTTTATGCACATAACTCTTGATATCTGACCTAAAGTTATCAGTTTGCTAATCTCCAATTAAAAAAAGAAAAGACTAATTTGGCTAAACTGGAAGTTAACTGCTTAAATTATTTTGGATATGTATCTCTGTGTATTTTGGTAATAATTTATTTACAGATCCTGCTTTCTAACTGTAAACCCTTAGATCATGAGTAAATTCCAAGCATCCCACTGAATAGTGATAGGCAAATGTAAAATTCCAAGAAGGTCTCCCTTATCTAAAGATCCTTCATTAAAGTACAAATCAAATTGGCAGTTCAAGACAGAGACCATCTATGAATCATAAGTGTGTCTCCAGTAGGAACTAAGCCACTGTTCTACTTACAAGTAACCATATTTCCATGTGGGAAACGTTATATAGGACAGTGGTTCTGGGATTATTAAATTTCTCATTGTAACAAATCCCCCAATCATGATGTCTCCATCCTTGTGGTATCCTGGTTTTACGCTTTTATACTTCATTGGTGGAAGCTGGCCCTCACTGGCATTCCATTCGATATAGCAAAGTATGAAAATCAGGATCAGAGGCGCTGCCATCTTTCAGGATGTGAAACAGCTTTCCCTATGAAACAAACTCCTGCTTGCCCTGCTCTGCAATTGTGGTATGAGGGAGGAAGTTTCAGAGGTGTTGGATATTAAAATAATGTCAGGAAAAGTCATGTGATGACCAAGAATTTTCAAACTGCACACCAGTAAATCTGTGCAAAGACACACAGGAGGATGAGGAAAGACAGCACACGTCTCATACTGATGTCACCCAGATCTCTGTATTATTAGCTGTGATTCAGCAGCTGGTGAGGGCACTGTTAAATCTTTATAGAGTCCTGCTCCTCAAAGATTCACACTCAAGGGATGTCTTTTCCTGATATGTGTTTGAAATTAAATACAGGTTGTTTTCTTTTCTTTCTTAATATAATCATATAGAAATTGCACATCCATTAACCAGCAATTATTAATTATATAGAGAGTCTTGGTGAGATGAAAATAATTGAAATCAGTGATAGTGTACACATGTCTACCATCAATAGTACTTTCCTGTTTTTACATTTTTCTTTCTCTACACATTACTTCATATTTTTATAATGTAATGTGGTTGTCATGGTCATACTTTTAAACAAAAGAAAATGTGATGAATAAAACCATAGACACAGGAAAATCACAACTTTCCAGCATGGGTTTGCTATTGACCAAATGTGTGTTAAAGCAGGTTAGATGTGTTCACAGGAGATCTCTATTCTTTGAATGGCTCATTCTTGACTAAAGTGTGGTTATCATTAGAGTGTCATGTCCCTTACCCTGCATTAAATTGCTGTGTGGTCTGACAGCATTATAATCTTTGATGCCACTGGTATGTGCATAGGTGTTTAGCAATATAGGGCCATGTTTATTAGGTGCGCTAGTGTTTCTAGCGTATGCTAAAAATGAGCACACTAACCTTGTAGATTCCCATAGGAATATTATGGGCATCACACAGTTAGCACACATTATAAACGCTAATGTGCCTCTAGCGTGGCTTAGTAAACAGGGCCCATAGTGAGGGGTAGGTTGCCTTGGTATTTGCTGAGATTCTACCACAGTGAAGGTGGATGCTGGTAATCATTTTTAGGAATGAGGCGAGTGCTAGATACCGTGTCAACCAAAGATATGCATGTGGACACAACTGCAGTAAGGCCTGAGATCTCCCTGGGCATTGGCATTCCCTGTCGTTTCCCTCATTATCTATATGGCCACCTACCTGCTCCCCTAACCTTTCCAATTGTGTAGGCTTCACAACCTGCGCATACTGAATGGAGGTTGGCTGTGGAGACCCCCTGGACTTTGTATACTGCATTATGCAACAGAAAGTGAGTTACCTCTCAGTGATTGTATTTGCACCTTGATCATAAGGAAGCTGTGTTGGGATGGTGTGGACTATTTAGGATTGTCATTTCACTGATGTTGTCCTATGTAGCCAATTGAGGAGGCCTGCAGTGTCCGTTGGTCTTTTAACTGTTGTAATGTGTACTAGATTGCTTTATGCTGTGATGCTGTGAGTCACTAATGTTAACCCAAAGATGTATTGGGAGAGGGAGGATTCACATGACAAAGTCCTAGATGACAGGGGCTGTCATGTTCTGGAATTCCATGCAAACAAATGGACTATCACAATTCACATTTATTTTTATTTAATATACCACAAATAAAATAAACAGCTATTTTTCAGCCCGCTGAAGGCAGGCCTTCTAAGTGCCGCAATCAACTCTCAGTTTGGATAATAGAAGCCGAGACATTTCCGATGTCTGGCATTGAATATCCAGGGTTTGGATTGCCAGGTTAAACATAACCGGCCAAGTCAGTATTCAGCACTGGCATTAAGATTATGGTGGCCCAATTTGGCCGCCAAACATAGCTGGCCAAGTGCTGAATATTCATGGCTAGTCAGTTATAATCGTGCAATATAGCCAGTTAGCTGCTTTGTGCTAAGCGCTAGTATTCAGTGCAGATAACCATTTATCTTGCAGTAAATATAGTACTTAGCCATCTTAACGCTATTTAACTAGTCAGTAGTTATTCGGGTCCACTTAAATAGCGTTCCATATCATCCGGAAAGTATCTAAATGGTTTACATATTATAAATATTAGGGTTGAAATGAGAGGATGGAAAGAAAATGTAAGTTGGGTTACATAGTAAAGGTAATAAAATCCAAGAGGATGCACTGGGCAGAGATTGGGCACTGCCATTTTGAAACAGGCGGCTCAGAGGCAGGAGGGAGTAGGCTGTCCTCCTGCCTTCAATGCTAGGGTACCTTGAGGGGTCTGGGGGTGAAGGAGAATTCCACTAGACCATCAAGGCTTTTAGTGGCCCCTAGAGGGTCTGGCCCATTAGTATTGGTGGGGGTTGGGGAATCCACTAGACCACAAACAATGTTCTTAGGTGTGCGTGTGTAGGGGGTGTGTCCACTGGACCGCCTGGGATGTTTTGGTTGCAGGAGGGGTCCACTGATCCACCGGGGAATTATGTTGAGGGGGGGGGGATTGGGAGGGGTACGATCATCAACGGATATACACACAAGAGATGTGCCTACCAGACACTTCTTGTGGGCATGTGCCAGAAATGCTCGGACTCCTTTACTGACCAACGCTGAAAACTAACAGTTTGAGTATAATGTGCATGCTACTAATGTTAAGCATTGATTGGAAATCTGATTCGCTATTGAGCCAGTGTTTTTCAAGAAATACTGCCTACTGTGCCAGAGTTCTGTACATCTGCCCCTAAGTCTTAACAATTTCTTAAATTTAACACAGGAATACTCCATTAGATTAAACTTGGGACTTTGTTCCACAAACTAGGAACATACCAAAAGAACGCACCCCTATGGGTAATATCCCAACGTGTCTTGGTCACTAGTGGGAGGGTCATGTGGTGATCATTTTCAGATTGCAAAGGGCTTCCTAAGAATGCAGGAGACACTTGAGGCCAAGTAAGAAAGCATTATGGGCTAGCATCAACAACTTAATATCCTAACATGAATCAGTAACCAATAATAATGAATGTAAAGAGATGCCATTGTATCATATTTGTGAGCACTGCCTAACACTCTGAATGTTTTGTTAAATGTAATAGCAACTCCTCCTTTTTTGCCATTCGATGGAGAGAGATAACAGTTACCCAACCAATTACCTTTACCTTTGATGCGGGATTACTACTTTTCACCAAACATGCTGTTTGCTCTTTTACTGACAAGGGAAGCGACCAACTAGATCAAAGGTAAAACAGGTGTGGAATTCCTAGGAGGTTTAATAAACGGGAGTGAAAGTGAGCTTATTTAGTCCACTGTACGCAAGGAAGACAATTAGGATAGTCTGTTTCCCCTTCCCGTTGTAGCCGTCATCCTCATTCACTCAAAACAAAGCAAGCCAAACGTATGAGCTTCTGCATTCACAGTCGTTTTTTTATTGTTCATCTATCTGTAACAAGTCTAAAGCTGTTTCAACTGGATAGGCAGTGCCTTAAAAGGTGGAGGACAAAAGGTTTTGGGTTTTTTTTTTTACTTAATGGGCTACTTTTGTAATTTCATTGAAAGCTTCCCATATCTACTATAATAAAACGCACCTCCAACGTTCTGAAGCTGACCGTGGCACACCTGGAGTGAAGGGTTCGTAAGTCTGTCATCATCTCTCTCTGTCCCGCCCTCGTGTCAAAACGTGATGACGTCGAGGGCTGGAACAGTGACAGGGAAGGGAAAGCTGCAGAGTTGCCACGCAAGGAACAAGACGTCACACGCCATGAGGGTTGTCGTCATCCATCCCTCCCTCCCTCCCTCCCTCCCTTCCATTTCTACATTCCCTCCCTCTGAATTTTAATACTCATTTTCACTTACCAAATCGGGGTTACGGCGGCCGCCAACAGCGGTAAAAGGCGTGCAGGCTCCTCCCTTCTCGCTCTCTGAGCTCTAGTCCCCCTTGCGGAAACAGGAAATGAGGGCGGGACCAGAGCTCAAAGAGAGAGCCTGCATGCTTTTTACCGCTGCTGCCGGCTTCCGTAACCCCGACGAGGTAAGTCAAGATGACTTTTAAAATTCGTAGGGTAGGGGCTGGGGCCTGGAATTGGAAGGGAGGGACGACGACCCTGGAACTGGGTGGGAGGAGGGGGACCCTGAAACTTGGAGGGAGGGGGACCCTGGAACTGCATGGAGGGAGGGGGACACTGAAACTCGGAGGGAGGGAGGGGACGACCCTGAAACTCGGAGGGAGGGAGGGGGATGACCATGGAACTGGGAGATAAGGAAGGAGGGGGGGGGTCCCCTGGCACACACTCTCATTCTCACACACACTCTCTCTCTCTCACACAGACACACTCGAACCCAGTCTCACTCTCTGTCACACACTCGCACATTCACTCTCTCTCTCTCACACAATCACTCTCACACACACTCTCTCAAACATACACACTCCGAGGAAAACCTTGCTAGCGCCCGTTTCATTTGTGTCAGAAATGGGCCTTTTTACTAGTGTAGATATAAATATCATGAAATAATTGAATATCACTAAAATAGCTTAAAAATTATTATAGCTGGTAGAAACATCAATTTTAAACCCTGTATTTTGTGCTCATTTTTCTACACAAAAAGACTAAATAAATACACTGTATAAAATACAAATGAACGAATTTCAGTGATGATATCCTGTTTCCTGCTGGGTTCATCTTAAATGTTGTTGTAATCTGCCTTGGGAAGCCTGCAGGCTTATTTTCGAAAGTGATCGCCGGCCATTTCCCGACATAAATCGGGAGATGGCCGGCATCTCTCAAAAGCGGCAAAATCAGTATAATCGAAAGCGGCTTTTTTGACAGCATTGCCGCTTTCCTGTCACCTCGCCGGTGAAAGTTCAAGAGGGGCGTCGGAGGCATAGCGAAGGCATGACATGGGCGGGCATGGGCGTGGCTACCAGATGGCCGGCTTTCGCAGATAATGGAAAAAAAAAGCGGCATTCATCAGTATTTCGCCGGGTTTACTTGGTCCTTTTATTTTCATGACCAAGCCTCAAAGAGGTGCCCCAACTCACCAGATGACCTCCGGAAGGAATTGGGGATGACCTCCCCGTACTCCCCCAGTGGTCACCAACTGTCACGGTTGTGCCCAGGTTCCTGGCTCACAGTCACCACGGTCCCCGGTGGTTAGACCTGGGGAATGCGGTGAATTGATGGTTTACCGTTTCCCATGTTCCAGAAGATATGCTGGTCCAGTCCGGATCTTCCAGCCCACCAGATTGTTTTGGGAGTTTTTTGGAACTAAGTAGTACCTACCTAGTGAACTCCCTTGTGGGCTGCCTTTATTATCCACCTGGGAAGGTTCCTAGTTGCCTTGCAACAGAGGTCCTCAGAGGAGTTTCCTTTGGTGAGTGTTTGTTGCACTGCTGCTGTGATATTTGCTGATTATGGCTTTCACCCTACTTGGCCCTCGGTTTATTCTTCTGTCTGCTGCTCGCCCTGACCCGGCTTATTTTCTGAGTTATTCTGCTGCCCGCTGCATGCCTGGAACCGGTTGTTTTGGAAGTTTCTTGCTGTTCACCAGCCGGTTGCTGTTTCCTGCAGTTCTGCCTTCCAGCCCTGTCTGGTAAGTCCTGTCAGCCACCTGCACTCTGGAGCTCAACTCTTGAGGAACGGTGGCTAAGCACAGGTGAAGCTTGGGCTGAGTTCCTGTCTGCTCCAGCTTGAGTTGCCTTGGCTGCAGTCTCCGCCTAGAAGTTCCAGTCCTGGATTTGCTGATACACCTGTGTTGCCTTGCCTGTGTTTGGGTGATTCTCCTGCCACTGCTGCCCCGCGGCCGTGGCCCAAGGGCTCACTAACCCTGAAGATCTGTGGGAGACATGACACCAACCCGCTCCCACACTAAAACAATAAAACTAAAAACCTTTTTTGCCAGCCTGCATGCCAGCCTCAAATGCCGTACCCACCTCCATGACAGCAGAATAGTAATATAGAGGGGAATAATCGAACGGCGCCGGCGAAATACATGGCCGGCGATGTATTTTGGCGGTGCCGCAAACTGCTGGCCAGACCCGTATTTTCGAAAAAGATGGCCGGCCATCTTTTGTTTCGAAAAAAAGGTTCCGGCCAGCAAAAATGCCTTGAATTTGGCCAGGGTTTGAGATGGCCGGCGTCGTTTTTTAGCGATAATGGAAAGTTATGTCGGCCACCTCAAACCCCGGCCAAATTCAAGGCATTTGGCCATGGGAGCCAGCATTTTTAGTGCACTGGCACCCGACATGCCAGGACACCAACCGGGCTCCCTAGGGGTCACTGCGGTGGACTTCAGAAAAGCTCCCACGTGCATAGCTCCCTTACTCAGGGAGCTGAGCCCCCCAACCCCCCCCCCCAAAACCCCCTACCCACAAATGTACTGCACCCACTAAAACTGCTCCAGGGACCTGCATACAGCCTCTAGGACTTATTGCTGCTGTATAACTTTGGCACACCAGTTGACACCTGAAGACTACTCTTTGAAAAAGTCCTTTATTTGAATAAGCACGTTTACTCACAATTAACTGCAGATCAGAGGTTGTGCCCCACTGGCAAAGAATCCCCTGGTACTAAGATGAGCAGTAGGTCAGAGCTGGGCACAATGGTGTACAATGCCCTCTTTCAGCACCATTCAAGGTAAGAACTACGTTCTCTAGCTTGGGTAACACAGGAAAGGGAACTAAAACTGGCTTACAAAAAGGCCACTACCGCATGGACTACAACAGGAAACAAAACAGGGCACACTCTGACCCAGTAAGCAGGGGGAAAGCACCAGTGGAGTACAGCTACCAACTACCAATACCTACACCCACGACAATGCATTGCTGATGTGACTCTGCAGTGCAAATAACAGAAAATGTGTCACACTCACCTCAGAGCCACATCACAAGCAGGAAAAGGCTGTCAAGAGGACAGAACACATTCTGCTGTCATGGAGGTGGGTATGGCATTTGAGGCTGGCATACAGGCTGGAAAAAAAGTGTTTGAAGTGGGGTTTTTTTGGTGGGAGGGGGTTAGTGACCACTAAAGGAGTACGGGGAGGTCATCTCCGCTTCCTTCCGGTGGTTATCTGGTGAGTTGGGGCACCTTTTTGAGGCTTGGTCGTGAAAATAAAAGGACGAAGTAAACCCGGCGAAATACTGCTTAACGCTGTTTTTTTTTCCATTATCAGCGAAAGCTGGCTATCTGGTAGCCACTCCCATACCCGCCCATGTCCCGCCTTCACTTAGCCACTGACACGCCCCTTTGAACTTTCGCCGGTGAGGTGACGGGAAAGTGGCGATGCTGTCAAAAAAAGCAGCTTTTGATTATACCGATTTCGCCGCTTTTCCCAGATCGCCGGCCATCTCCCGATTTGTGTCGGGAAATGGCCGGCGATCACTTTCGATTATGAGCTGGATAGTAACATAGTAGATGACGGCAGAAAAAACCTGCAAGGTCCATCCAGTCTGCCCAACAAGATAACTCATATGTGCTACTTTTTGTGTATACCTTACCTTGATTTGTATCTGTCTTTTTCAGGACACAGACCGTATAAGTCTGCCCAGCACTAGCCCGCCTCCCAACCAACAGTCCCTTGATTTGTATCTGTCATTTTCAGGGCACAGACCGTATAAGTCTGCCCAGCACTGGAAATACAGTGAGGCAGAATAATAGAATTCATTATTACTTATTCTATAGTGGATTAGGGTGTATCTGTGTTTGTGAAAAAGACATGGCTCTCAGTTGGCATTGACTGTACAGGATCGACGATCTATATTCTGCCAGGTTTCGTTTTACAATAGGGAATTGATGTTCTAGTGCTCACTGTAGTGTTTAAGATACTTTCCTTTTTCTTTTGTGACTCGTAGAAATTACTGCTTATGGTATGGTAGAATTGCTCTATAGGTCCTGAGTGTTTTGTATTCTCAGCATGCCTTGTACTGAATTTTGGAGGGGGGTGTTAAAAAATGACCGGCCCCGGGTGTCAACTACCCTAGCTATGCCACTGCTCTAGCTTTCCCTCTCTTCGTGAGTTCGTTCCCTCAGAGTCCCGGAGGGGGAGGGGGATGGGGCGAAGGAGAATCGCTGGACATGTGCTCCCCACACTAACTCCCATGCTCCTCTCCTGTAGGCGCCATGTTATAGAAAGATAGAGTATGTGTCATTATGAGTCTTAGTAGGTACCTAACTGCTTTCTTAAGCAGATGCCCTGTTAAAGTTTATATTTATTTACTTATTTATGGTATTTTATGCAAGGGGCGCCAACTGATAGTCTGCAGGGGGCACCAGAGACCATAGGCATGGCCCTGTGAATGTCATAAATAATATAGATAAAACGCTGAATGTTGAGCACCTGATTCTCAAAACATGGTGTCTGTTTTAGTGGCCCATTACCAGGAGAAAAAAATCTCTGCACAAATAAAACACATGCTAGGGTGTCCCTGTAACCAGCCCTCCAACTGACCACTGATTAAAATTTATAACAAATTACTACTCTACCTATGAAAATTATTCCGTTATTATACTTCCTCTGTGTACATCCGTATGCTGCACAAGCTGGCGTATTTGAAAATGTAAGTGAGATTAATTAAAAATGCTCCCAACAATAAAGAACGACAAGTGGATGCAGCATCTCATAGGTTTGCTTGCCTTGTTTTGAGTTAACGGGAAGATAACTGCTGGGAAGGGGAAACTTAAATTGACTAATTGGTTTCAGCGTTCTGACATCACTTCATCTCCTGTTTATTAAACCTCCTTGGGGAATTCAGTGAATAACTTGAATGCCTATCAGGCTTATTTTCGAAAGAGAAGGGCGCCCATCTTTAGACACAAGTCGCAAGATGGACGTCCTCTCACAGGGTCGTCCAAATCGGTATAATCGAAAGCGATTTTGGACATCATCAACTGCTTTCCGTCAAAGTTCCTGGGGTGTGTTGGAAGCGTCGCGAAGGCAGGACTGGGGCATGCTTAACAAATGGGCCCTCTACCGATAATGGAAAAACGAAGGGCGTTCCTGATGAACACTTGGACGACTTTACCTGGTCCTTTTTTTCTTACGACCAAGCAACAAAAATGTGCCCTAAATGACCAGATGACCACCAGAGGGAATCGTGGATGACCTCCCCTTACTCTCCCAGTGGTCACTAACCCTCTTCCATCCTCAAACATTTTTAAAAAAAATATATTTTCCAGCCTCTGTGCCAGCCTCCAATATCATACCCAGCTCCATGACAGCAGTATGCACGTCCCTGGAGCAGTTTTAGTGGGTGCAGTGCACTTCAGGCAGGTGGACCCAGGACCATCCCCCCCTGCCTCTTACACTTGTGGTGGTAAATGTGAGCCCTTCAAAACCCACCCGAAACCCACTGTACCCACTCTAGGTACTCCCCTTCACCCCTAAGGGCTATGGTAGTGGTGTATAGTTGTGGGGAGTGGGTTTTGGGGAGCTCAGCACACAAGGTAATGGAGCTATGCACCTGGGAGCAATTTGTGAAGTCCACTGCAGTGCCCCCTAGGGTGCCCGTGGTGTATTGACATATCAGGGGGACCAATGCACTATGAATGCTGCTCCTCCCACTACCAAATGGCTTGGATTTGGTCGTTTCTGGATGGGCGTCCTCGGTTTCCATTATGGTGAAAATTGGGGACGACCATCTCTAAGGTTGACCTAATTTCGCGATTTGGGCGTCCCCGACCGTATTATCGAAAACGAAAGAGGGACGCCCATCTTGTTTCCGATAATATGGATTTCCCGCCCCTTCGCTGGGACGTCCTGCGAGGATGTCAACAGGAAAACTTGGGCGCCCCTTTCGATTATGCCCTCTCTTTGACTTGCATGCCACTGATCAGTTGGTCTCTTCCCTGTAGCATAAGAGCGACGCATGATGGTGCAAAGAAGTAATCCTGCCTCACAGGGCCGTCAGTGGGTACACTAATCTCAAAAATTTAGAGGGGTGCTGCCAGATGTGCTCAGGATTCAGGAGGCTAGGATTGCCAACTGTCTGGATTTTTTTTCAGGATTCTTGAGTAGAGAGATTTGGTAGCCATGTTAGTCCACTTCCAAAGGTATAATCAATAGAAATAGAATAACATAAAACATAGAAAAGAAAATATGATACCTTTTTTATTCGACTAACAATACATTTTTTTGATTAGCTTTCGAAGGTAGCCCTTCTTCGTCAGATCAGAAATAAGCAAATGTCGGTAGATGACAGATATATAAGTGAAACATCAAAGCATAACTATAATGTTATCATACCCACAGCTAGGCTGTGTACCTTTTGCTGCTACTTCTGAAGACGTGAAATGGTGGGGGGATGTGCAGTGGTATAGCTAGGGGGGGCGCAGGGGGAGCAGGTGCCCCCCCCAAAAGGATTTTTAAAAAAATTGGCGCCTACGCAGTTTTGAACCGACAGGGCTTGCACATTTTTTTAAAATTTGCGCTTTCCTCCCCTCCCTTTCCATCCCACCCCACCGTTCCACGGCAAGCCTCCCTCCCCAAGCCCAACTCGTTTCTGTTCTCCCTATTCCCCTCCCCGACTGTCAAGCCTACTTTGTTTAGCAGCCCCTGCAGCAATAACAAGCTGCCTGATTCTTCCCTCTGCTTGCGTCAGGAGTCCCACCCTTGCACAAACAGGAGTGGTCTGAGCTAGAGGAGCAGGACGCAGTAGAGGGAAGGATCTGACACAGGCTCTGGCAGCGTGCTATCGCAGGGGCTGCTACATGAAGCAGATTTGACGGTCTGGAGGGGGAAGGGACAGAAAGCTGGATGGGGGGAGGGGAGAGAGGGGGAACAAGTGGTGCTGGACTCGGGGGTGGGGGAGAGGGGAAACGCAGTGCTTGATTCTAGTTGGGGAGAGAGAGGGGAATAGCAAGCAGTGCTTGGACTCAGGGGGGGGGGGGGGGTTTGAAGGCCAAGGAGGTTAGATAAAGTAGGAGTCGGGGGAGGCTATCTAGACTTTTGACCCAAAACAATAGTAAATGTTACCACCCCTCTCGGCTGGACTGTAGTGATGTGCTCCCAGATACCTGATGTTTGTAGTCGTGGCGAATATCCAGGGAACACCCAATCACAGCCGAGGTAGTGGAACAATAAACTAACCTCGTCCTTTGCTCTCAAAGAATAAAGGAGGAAAAGAATCTAAATTTAGGATTTGTTCCTGAAATGGAGAACTACACCTTCAGATATGCAAATTATTTTTTCTTTATTGGATACAAATGCAAGCAAATTTTCATTTAAATAAACTCAAATTCACAATTAATGTGTGGCTTAATAGAACTGCAATAACATATTCAACATTCAAATGTAGTTTTACATATATACCCTTAACTTTTTCTGTTTCTTTCAACAAAATCACCTAAAAGGCAGAAAAGGACCTTTTCAGATAAATATTTAAATTGTCTTTTTTATCAAAATCAGATATTTGTTTTAATACTCTTTCCTTGCTATTGATGTCAGAATTTGAGTCTTTATAGGTATTATGGATGTTTGTGCAAGGATCTCACTTGAACCCAGAGCACTTAGGCAAGTCAGGAAAACCTGGATTTTTTTTTTTATATTTGATGTTGTTCTGTTCTTTAGTTTTCCCTTAAAATGTTGTGAACAACAAAAAAATGATATGTCCTTCAACACCCTTTTTCAAATGTCACTTAGCTGTGGTTGAATTTATTTAGGTGAGGTGTTTCTTGCGTTGGAGCTCAGCTGGACATTCTGAAGAGGAATATTTCACCAATCTCTTCTCCGTAAACCTCACTTATAAAGAAAATAATTCGGGAAGCAAAACCTTAGAACTGCCTGAGCTGGATCAGGAACGGACTCTACTCTGGTGACAATTAATCAGTTCTCAATACTGTGGCCAAACTTTCTTTTTTTTTAAATTTATTATTTATTCAATTTTAGTTATACAAGCATATCAATCTTGTAACAGGAAAGACTGATCAGAAAAGAAAAATACTTCATAGGACAAAACATTTTACATAATAATTTCTTGTCTCAGTCAAAAGTCCACAAACCGGGAGTTCAAAATGTACAATAAGTGAAGTCTTAACAAGAAAAAGCTCTAACAAATGGTGGGTCGGACCCATTTAAGACGCTTTAAATCTATTTCAAACATCTTCACTAATTGGAACTGATGTTCCATCAGTCTTTCTTGCTGTAATAAACATCTCCAATTGGGATGGATCAAAAAAGATAAATTTTTTCTGTTGGTAGGTTACTAAACACTTGCATGGAAATTTTAGGAAAAAAGTGGCTCCCATGTTAATCACTTGTTGTTTCTTCTGCAGAATTTCCGTCGGCGTAGCTGTGTTTCTCTTGACACATCTGGGAAAATATTTATCTTTAATCCCTTAAATACTTTATCACGGTGTTTATAAAATAATTTCAAAATCCAGATCTTATCAGGCAATAAAGTTACTGTCGCCACCAAAGTGGCAGGCAGTGCTTGGTCAATATCGGAGGTCTCTAATAATGCAGATACATCTAAGGGTTGATTCTCTTGTTGTTGTTGTTGCTGCCTTATGGTCCCGGAGGGAATATAGAATATTTGAGTAAAAGGTGGTATATTATCTTCTTCAATTTGAAGAATTTCCTTAAGGTAATTTTTTAAAGTTTCTCTGGGAGCCACATTAGCCAAATATGG
Source organism: Microcaecilia unicolor (assembly GCF_901765095.1). Taxonomy (NCBI): domain Eukaryota; kingdom Metazoa; phylum Chordata; class Amphibia; order Gymnophiona; family Siphonopidae; genus Microcaecilia; species Microcaecilia unicolor. The sequence goes on along the minus strand of NC_044033.1, from coordinate 224,580,003 downwards.
AAAATTCACAAACCGTAGGTTATTATTTCTAGTAAAATTTTCCATATTTTCAGCTTTTTTCCTTAAACTAATTAAATCCTTCAGCATTACATTTTGAGTCTCTTGAATCTGCTGAATTTCCTTGGCTTGGTTTTCCACCTGTGTATTTAAGCGTTTGACTTTGTCCTCAACGTTTTCAACATCTTGTTTAAGTTTATGTATCTGTGGAAGCAGAGCTTTGCCGAGATCTGCTATCAAATTCCATAAACAGTCAAGTGTAACTTCGGGAGGTTTATGCTGAAATCGAGCAATTGAAAAGCTTCCTACCTCCTGTTGCAGGGAACGTCCAGCCCAATTGGGGTTAGTATCTCCCTCCGTTGATAACCCAGTCAACACGGTCCTCTCTCCTTCGTGTTCTTCTCTTGCCCTCGGTCTGCCTTCGTCCATTTCCCTTTCCGGGTTAGGATTCACTGACGCCGCCTGTAGAGGAGCAAACCCGTGTTGTGTTGGAGGGGGAGGAGGTGTTCGAGCGTCGGGGCTCAAAGATATTTCAAGCTCAAGGGATTCCCGCACGCCTTCACCTTCGGCGGGTGATCCCAGCGAGCTGCTCACCGGCGTACTCGCGTCTTGTTGAGCATGCTGCAAAAAAGCATCAAGTGGGCCGCTTCGGGTAGGGGTTATCAGGCGCTGGTGGGCCACGGCAGCTGCCTTCCCTCTCCTCTTCGGCATCTCTGTGTAAGTTTGCCAGGATAAACCCGCAAAAAAAAGGAAAATTTGCAGGAGCTCTAAAAGTGCGTCCGACCTACACGGCGGCCATTTTGAACTCGGCCAAACTTTCTAATTGAAATAAAATATGTTAAAGGTTTTCTTGTTGCAGGAATTGAGATAGGAATTTGTGATACTTCAGGAGTCAGACAGCACACACCAGAATGAGAAAGTAATCTTCTTTATTTGCCAGCAAACAAAGCAGGACATCAGTTCTAGCTCTCTTCTCTTCTGTCTCAGCTCTCTGTGTCTTTGTCTCAGCTCTCTTCTTATGCTGTCTTCTCCTTCTTCTGTCTGTTCCTTCTGTCCTTCTCTTTCTTCTGAGCTCCTTCTGACGTAAACTGCTTCTGCTCCTACTTAAATACTGTTCTATCCCCCTCCTAGCCTAGCCCCCCCTTACTCTCCAATTGGTTAAGGAATTGATTGGCTACCTTACCTCAACCAATCATTACTTTTGAAATATCAGTTACATAGGTTTGATATTTCTCAAACTGACCTCTGACCTGGGGCCCCTCATGCCAGACATTTGGTCTCCAGAACTCTTATATTTTCCTTATGATTAATGTCTCATCTATAGCTTAAACTGGGTTCCCTTAGAGACCAAGAGGCCCTAGTGAGATTGGTTATTCTCATATTCCTAGTCTGGTTCATACTAACTGCTAACTAAACTCTGGCATTCATTAAAGAGGTCAAAAGTCAGTCTTACTTAATAGCATACGGCTATGGTCTGTTATTACTTTCAGGAGGCCAGTCCTACACTTAGCTATAATTAATCAAGACTTTTCCTGACCTTTCTCACCTATCAGCTTATACATTGAACCAGCCAGAACTATGGCTAAGTCAAACCACATGTTGATCTCTTCACTACAGTCTTTGCTTAGAAACATCAGACAAAGAATTGATACAGAATTTAAAAAGGTTTTCTACCTATTAACTACACAGAATACACAGAATCAGTATTTCTTATAAGACATATTCTAAATATCAGGAATATCTACATATTAAGCACTTCTAAATAGTATTTCAGCTTTAAACTACAGTATGCCTAACAGTATACAAATGTTGAGCTAGCATTCATTATTCACAAGGGTGAAAGAAATTCCTGTCTCTGACCTTTCTAACCCAGCCCGGCAAACGTAAATAACCTAAACCAGATGACATTCCTTCACTTTAGTTGCCAGGTAAAAAGCTAGAATTCAAACTTCAAGCTTTTAATATCATTTCTTATATATATAATTATGCCATGGCTGCCTCATTCCCCCCTTGAGACTAAATCAGCTTATGCAGAGATAAGTCTCACAACTCACTCTGGAGATTATAGTGATCCTAACTGGGAATAGACTTGTGAATCACCATTACCCTACTTGTTAAGGTTCGACGGCATACTGCCGAAGCACATGAGGCCAGGAAACAAAACAACAACCCTGCTAAAACTAAGACTATTAGGGAAATGAACAAGGGGCGTATCCAGGAGGTCAATGACCACCACCAGGAGGTAAGGTCTAATCCTCCTCGGTAATCCTCCACATTAAGGCTGGCCAACTGTAGGACTTTATCCATGGCATGCCTAACTACATGCGTCCTATTTATGACAATAGTACAGCACTCTGAAGAATTTAACACTGTGCAGAGACCACCCTGGGCTGCAAAGAGATAGTCAAGGCCCATACGATTATACCGAGAAACTATACTTAATTCATTAATTTGATCCTGCAATGCATTGACTACCACGTTCGGCTCATGAACTAAAACATGGAGTAGGGACTGAAGTCTCCGGGTAGCCATACCTAGTTCAGTAATACCCGCTACCGGGCCCCCAATTGGAATCCAGGCTGTGGCAGAAAGGGCTACAAGTCTCTTTTTAGTCAGAGGATAAGTAGAATTGATATACTGGAGGGCTAATTCAATCGCCTCATCCTCTGTGGCAACGGAGGAAGGTAAGGACAAAGCCTCTCGCTTAGAGCGGTGCGGGGATGGTGGCTTAAGAGGAATAACTTTAGGAAAATAATTCAAGGTTACCAATACACAAAAATCATATGTAGGGGGAAGAATCATGTGGAGGACATTATCACAGAGCCAGTAATGACCAAGGAGAGGGTGAGGAAAGTTCCCAATAAATGTTGGCTCAGGCTGGACAGGGTACTTAGGGTGCCCATAATGCGAGCCCCTATCCCAGGGGGAACGAAGACGAAATGGAGACTTTGCACACCATAGGCGCCAATCCCCAATTGTGACAGGCTGCTCATTTGTTAGTAACTCTTCATACCCCAGGGACTTATGAAAGTAGAAAATAAGCTTGGACACTATAGTCTTCTCAGTGGTACGCTTAGGAGCCAGATAATCACCTGGGTCATAATCTGCAGGTATGGTAGTAGGGCACATAGGAGTACCTGGAGAAACTACCCACACAGATTCTCCTTTTTCTGGGAGAACATTAGTATAGTTACAGGGAATGGGAAGAACAGTTGAGATGTTTCTTGTTAAACAAAACACTCCAGAGGCTGGATAGGGAGACGTAAAAACTGACCTTAGAGAAGAGTCAGAGGGGGAAGTAGCATTATAAAAGGACCACCAAGTATAATCCTGGCTCCAAGGACCTGAACTCGAAAAGTAGGGAGGTATAAGAGCTGGGAGTTGCACAGGAACAGGAACAGCTGGGACATCTGTAGTATAAGGAGAAAATCGGGAACACACAATACAAGGGGAAGTAATCTTTGCCTGGCTAATTAGTTCCTGGACAGAGTGTAACCAAAGGTTGGAGCGAGTTGGGGTATTAGGAACAAGGAGGCAAGGAGTAGAAAACAACAAAAGCATCCAAACTACTAACATTTCTTTCTTCCTAATCTAAACAAATACAGCAAACTAATTAAGCAATAATATTTCAACAGTCTGTGCTAATCACAGATTACTCTCATATAGTGTTCTCAGTCTTTGAGTTCTTACACCAGTTGGGATAGACCCTCAACTGACAAGGATCAAGCTTTCAAATTCCAAGAAAGCCAGAATCTGGGCAAGAAAGAGTCTCAGTGTGAAGCCGAAGTTCAGCAGCTCCTGCAGTATGCAGTTGACCCTTCTTTTCAGCTAGTAGATTCTTTGGTTCGGGTCAGGCGCAACTTCAATGGCTCCGCTGGATCACTTTCTGCTCTCCACTGTCTAGGCTCCGTCTGATCCGTGCTGGGCTCAGTCTGGTCAGCAGACTTAATTCGAGACCAATGGACCCATGGAGTAATCCCTGCGACCTTCACAGCTGCAGGGGTAGAAAGCAAAACAGTAAAAGGTCCTTTCCACCGGGGCCCCAAAGGCTGGAGCTTCCAGTCTTTCACCCAAACTCTATCCCCTGGCAGGAAGGAATGTACCTGAGCCTGGAAGGGGACAGGGTTTATTTCTCTCACATAAGACTGAAGCTCAGAAATTATCTTACCCAGGAGGGCTACCTGCTCCTGCACCTGGGCAGACCCTAAAATCCCTATGTCTCCCTTAATTCCCTGTAAAATGGCTGGGGGCTTCCCATACACAATTTCAAAGGGAGAGAGGGCTGTTCCTTTAGTTGGGGTGCATCGGAGGCGGAAGAGGGCTAGTGGCAATGCCTGTGGCCATTTTCAGTTGGGTTTCCTGACAAATCTTTGCTAGGCTATTTTTCAAGGTTCTGTTTGCTCGCTCAACCTGCCCTGAACTCTGGGGACGGTAGGCACAATGCAATTTCCAGGTAATGCGCAATGCGCGGGACAGGGCCTGAAGTGTAGCTTCAACAAAGGCGGGACCATTATCTGAACCTATGGCAAGGGGCAATCCATACCTGGGGATGACATCCCTAAGGAGGGCTCGAGCTACTTCTGTGGCTTTCTCAGTAACTGTAGGATATGCTTCCACCCACCCAGAAAAGGTACAGACCATGACCAAGAGGTATCGGAGCCTACCGCTCCTGGGCATTTCTGTGAAGTCTATAACTAGGGACTCAAAGGGTGTTAGTCCTCTAGACTGAACTCCTGGTGGAATACGGGGTCCCTGACGAGCATTATTCTGGGCACAGAGAGTACATCGGGCAGAGGCAGTGGCAACCAGACTATCCAATCCTTCCAGCACCACTACTCGATTGAGTAGACGGGCTAGTGCTGTTTTCCCTAAGTGTGATAGGTCATGAGCTTGAGACACTACAGGCCAAGCTAGGTGGCGTGGCACCAGAACTCTAGTATCAGGGAGATGTAACCAGCCATCAGGTCTCCTTACTGCACCTTCTTCTTGAGCCCATTTCTCTTCCGTTTGGGTATACATAGGTGTCCATTCTTGCAATCGGATTTGGAACAGGGGAGTCACAGTACTTGCTGGGGGTCCTCGAGCAGCTTCTTTGGCCACCCGATCAGCATGGCGATTCCCTCGGGCCACTGGAGTATCTATTCTTTGGTGTCCCCTACAGTGAATGACAGCTACCTTCTTGGGGGCCCACACAGCCTCTAGCAGCTGAAGTATTTCAGGTCCATACTTAACAGGTTGGCCTGCAGCATTTATGAGTCCCTTTTCCTTATACAAAGCTCCATGAGCATGTAGAATTGTAAAAGCATACTTGGAATCAGTATAAATGTTGGTTACCAGTCCTGCTGCTAGCTCCAGAGCTCGTATGAGGGCCACAAGTTCTGCTTTCTGGGCTGAAGTTCCTTGGGGCAGGGCTCTTGCTTCTATCACCTTGTCCTCTGTCACCACAGCATAGCCTGCCAGTCGCTTGGAGTTCTCCACATAACTGCTTCCATCTGTAAAATAAATTACATCTGGGTCCCTCCACGGCACATCTTTAAGATCTGGTCGACTGGAGTACACTTCATCCATGGTTTGGATACAGTCATGATCCGGTGGTCCCTCAGATGCTGGCAAAAGAGTAGCAGGATTGAATGTAGCCACTGTTTCCAGGTGTATCTGTGGATTCTCACACAAGCTGGCTTGGTACTTAACCATACGGTTATTTGTAAACCAGTGATTGCCCTTATACTCCATGAGGGTAAGAACTGCGTGGGGGACTTTAACAACCAGTTCTTGCCCCAAGGTCAACTTATCAGCTTCCTGGACCAGTAAGGCTGTTGCTGCAATGGCCCTCATGCAGGCTGGCCATCCTTTAGCCACTCCATCCAGCTGTTTAGACAGGTATGCAACAGGCCTCTGCCAGGATCCCATCATCTGGGTCAGCACACCCAGAGCAACCCTCTCGTGGACATACAGTGAGAAAGGTTTCTCCACATCAGGAAGGCCTAACGCAGGGGCTTGGAGTAGGGCTTTCTTTATGGCAATGAAGGATTGTTGAGCTGTAGGTCCCATTCAAATGGTTCCTTTTCACCCCCCTTTGTGGCTTGGTAAAGGGGTTTCGCCATCAATGCAAAATTGGAATCCAAATTCTGCAGAATCCAGCTGCTCCCAGGAATTCCCTAACTTCTCTTCTGGACTTGGGTTGGGGAATTGCAGCTACCGCTTGCTTCCTACTAGCATCCAGTCTCCGACTTCCCTGGGAAATGCAAAAGCCCAGATACTTCACTTCTGACTGACAAAGTTGGGCCTTTGAGCGTGAGACCTTATAGCCTGCATCCAAGAGTAGCTCCAGCAATTCTCTAGTAGCCTCAAAACACTCTTCCTGGGTCACTGCTGCAATCAGGAGGTCATCTACATACTGGAGTAAAACTCGCCTGGAAGGCTCAGATTTAAAAGTCTTAAGGTCTTGTCCTAGGGCAGTCCCAAAAATGGTGGGGGAATTCTTGAACCCCTGTGGCAGACGGGTCCATGTGTACTGAAGCTTCCTTCCTGTTACTGGGTTTTCCCATTGAAAGGCAAAAAGCAATTGACTGGCGGGGGCCACCCGAATACAAAAGAAGGCATCTTTTAGGTCTAGTGTCGTGAAATGGGTAGCTCCAGAAGGTATCAATCCTAGCAGGACATATGGATTAGGCACTACAGGGTGTAATGGAATAGTGGATTTGTTAACCACTCGTAAGTCTTGGACTGGCCGGTAGTCCTCAGTCCCTGGCTTCTGAACTGGCAACAATGGCGTATTCCATGGAGACTGGCAAGGACGAATAATTCCATGGGATAACAGACGATTCAAATGTGCTTGAATCCCTTCCAGAGCCTTTCTGGGAATTGGGTATTGGCGAAGATGGATTGGCCGGGCACTTGGAAGTAAGTCTACATGGACAGGAGGAATATTTCGGGCCAACCCTGGGGGATTATCTTCTGCCCATACCCCACTGACCTGAAAGCTGTCTGCCAGGGGTAGGTCAACTTGGCTATGTGACTGATGCAGCCGCCATTCTTCTTCAAGAGGGCAGCAGAAACTCAATATACCCTTAGGGCTGGATGTCGGGGGCCGAAAGGAGACTGAAGTCTGGCCATCAGAGTCAAAGGAAATTTGGGCCCTAAGCTTGGACAGCAGGTCTCGGCCTAACAAAGGGATTGGACAGTCTGGCATATACAGGAATTCATGAGTGACTATGTGTGAGCCTAATTGGCATCTACGGGTTGTCAGGAAGGGCCTCCAGTTCTGCACCCCCGTGGCACCCACCACTCGGACAGTTTTTCCAGACACAGGCGCTAATCGCTCCGTCACAACAGAATGTTCAGCTCCTGTATCAATCATGAATGGAATTGAGCGGCTCCCTATAGTTAACTTGACCATAGGTTCCTGGGAGCCCAGTTTGTAGGAACCCGGTCTGTCCTATTCGTCCCATTCTGCCATCTCGGCTATCCCGATGATGTCAGATTCAGGAGGCTCATATCTTCCCTCTCGAACTCGGCCTCGGCTTCCTCGATCTCCTGGTCCCCTTCTCAGTCCCTGGCGCCTCTGGGGGCATTCATCTTTCCAGTGCCCTCTTTCCTTGCAGTAGGCACACTGGTCCCTCTCCAATCTTGGTCTGGGATTCTCTCCCCTTGGCCGGGATTGATTGAAGGAATCTCGGGGCCTGGCTGGTGGTCCGGGGTCCCACTTTGGCTTCCCATTAGCTAGAGGTCGACCTCGGTTAAGGGTGGAATTAGTAATGGCTGCCGCTAAAAGGTCGGCCTTCTTCTGCATCTTCCGGTCAGCCTCTCGGCGCACCTCCTGATCTCTATTAATGAAAACCTTGGTTGCGATCTCAATTAGCTGGGTGGTATTCATCCCTGCGAATCCCTCCTGACGCTGCAACTTCTTCCGGATATCTGGCATACTCTGGGCCACCAATGCACTACTCACCATTCTCTGGTTTTCTTGGGCTTCAGGGTCAAATGGAGTGTATGTTCTGTAGGCTTCAATTAGTCGCTCTAGAAAGGCCCCAGGGGATTCAGTTGCCCCTTGGAGAATTTCAGAGACCTTTGCCAGATTAATGGGCCTCTTTATGCCTTTCCTCATACCTTCCAGTAAGTCCCGGCAATAGCCAGACAACAGTTCATAGTGCTGCCCATCATTTGGATCCCAATCTGGAGCTGCGCGAGGAAACCGAGCTCTAACCCACCCCTCTAGGTCCGGTGTCCTCTCGGGAGCACGTGCTCGCGTGATGGCCTCAGCATTTTGCAAAATCTTCCGCCTCTCCTCAGTTGTGAAGAGGGTCAGGAGAAGTTGTTGACAATCAGTCCAGGTTGGGTTATGGGTGGCCATAATGCTAGCCACTAGGTCCACCACTGCCTGAGGCTTTTCAGTATAAGAGGGGTAATGCGTCTTCCAATTCAGGAGATCGGTGGTTGTGAAGGGTACATACTGATAGGCCTGTGCCTGTATAACCTGACCCTGATTATTAGGATCCGGTCGAGTGGTAGTTACCTGGCGGAGGGGCAGAACTCTCGAGGAGGTGGGAATAGAACCTGAGGTAGAGCTAGGAGCTACCCTCCTATCATGCTCAAAGGTGATTGCAGCGGGTCTAACCCATTCAGTGGAGGTGTGTTGAACCCCTGAGGGATGGGGAGGGGTACTCATAGACTGAGAGGTGGTCACAGGTGAGTCAGTCCATTGAAAGGGATGCCGGGCCCCTGATGAGTGGGTAGGGGTATTAGAGGGAGAGGCTGGGCTGTCAGGAGTTGAGGAGTCAGGGAGTGGAACCCAAAACGGGTCTTCAGAAGTTAACAGGAGAGGATGTGGCACAGAAGGGTAGAGACTGGGTGAAAAGTCCAACCTAGGGTGTGGCAGGTTTGGCACAGGAGGGGAAGAACTATCCGGAGAAGCCTGTGCTGGAGAGGCTTGGGCTGGGCGGCGTGGATCTCTGGGGGTGGCACAGAACCCCAACAATGGACCATAAGGTGGTGGCTCAAGGTCTGAGGGGTCATCAGAGAGTATGGGTTTCTCGGACAGGGTAGGGGCGGAAGCCACCGATTGGGTGGTAGGCTTCCTGGGGCTCTTTCCCTCTTCTAGTTTAGATTTTCTAATCTTTCTTTGAACACGACCTAACATGAATTTTACTGGGGATCCCATATAAGTTTTCAACCACGAGGGAGGGTCAGTCACAAGGCTGTCCCAGGAATCTATATAAGGGAGTTGTTCAGAATATTCTGGTTCTCCTACAACTATGCTGTAGACCTTCCGGATTACTTCAATATCTAAGCTGCCACTAGGGGGCCACCCCACTCCCATAGATGGCCACTCAACTTCACACAAGGTTCTTAGAGTACTTGAGCTTAAAGTCTGTCCATAGTCATTAATTAAAAATCCTTTTTTGAAGTTCTTAAGCATACAATCTAGGGGGGTAGCAATTTGTCTAGACGATTTCCCACCCATAATGCTTACAGTTACAACACACAAAAGGGAAGGAGTTTTTGAGAATGCAGTAAGGGGTCTCCACTCTTTTAACATTCAAGCATCACACATTCCATACAGAAAATCCCACCCAACAATTTCAGATTTCTCAGATACAGATAAGCTCAAGCGTTTTCGCTTCTAGTCCCCGCGACTAGAAGGTACTAGGGCCTTCGCTGAGAGTTGATCAGGCTCTCCTTCCTCAATTTGTTTGAGGGGCTGATTTACAATTTTCTAGCTAGAATTACAATACAAAATACAGAATACATACCCGGCGAATGTTCTCCAGTCAGTTGGGTGCTGGGATTAATGCAGGATGCATCCCACCGCTGCCACCAAGAATTGTTGCAGGAATTGAGATAGGAATTTGTGATACTTCAGGAGTCAGACAGCACACACCAGAATGAGAAAGTAATCTTCTTTATTTGCCAGCAAACAAAGCAGGACATCAGTTCTAGCTCTCTTCTCTTCTGTCTCAGCTCTCTGTGTCTTTGTCTCAGCTCTCTTCTTATGCTGTCTTCTCCTTCTTCTGTCTGTTCCTTCTGTCCTTCTCTTTCTTCTGAGCTCCTTCTGACGTAAACTGCTTCTGCTCCTACTTAAATACTGTTCTATCCCCCTCCTAGCCTAGCCCCCCCTTACTCTCCAATTGGTTAAGGAATTGATTGGCTACCTTACCTCAACCAATCATTACTTTTGAAATATCAGTTACATAGGTTTGATATTTCTCAAACTGACCTCTGACCTGGGGCCCCTCATGCCAGACATTTGGTCTCCAGAACTCTTATATTTTCCTTATGATTAATGTCTCATCTATAGCTTAAACTGGGTTCCCTTAGAGACCAAGAGGCCCTAGTGAGATTGGTTATTCTCATATTCCTAGTCTGGTTCATACTAACTGCTAACTAAACTCTGGCATTCATTAAAGAGGTCAAAAGTCAGTCTTACTTAATAGCATACGGCTATGGTCTGTTATTACTTTCAGGAGGCCAGTCCTACACTTAGCTATAATTAATCAAGACTTTTCCTGACCTTTCTCACCTATCAGCTTATACATTGAACCAGCCAGAACTATGGCTAAGTCAAACCACATGTTGATCTCTTCACTACAGTCTTTGCTTAGAAACATCAGACAAAGAATTGATACAGAATTTAAAAAGGTTTTCTACCTATTAACTACACAGAATACACAGAATCAGTATTTCTTATAAGACATATTCTAAATATCAGGAATATCTACATATTAAGCACTTCTAAATAGTATTTCAGCTTTAAACTACAGTATGCCTAACAGTATACAAATGTTGAGCTAGCATTCATTATTCACAAGGGTGAAAGAAATTCCTGTCTCTGACCTTTCTAACCCAGCCCGGCAAACATAAATAACCTAAACCAGATGACATTCCTTCACTTTAGTTGCCAGGTAAAAAGCTAGAATTCAAACTTCAAGCTTTTAATATCATTTCTTATATATATAATTATGCCATGGCTGCCTCATTCTCACTACAAAACCTATTTCTCACTGTTGATTCCCTGTTCTAAAATCCAGCAGGTTTCACACTGTATTCAGAGATCTCACACAGTAACCCATTCCATATTCAAATGGTGATTCAACATTGCATCTCACAGACTTCACATATAAACATAACATTTCCCTGCACAGCTATCAGATCAATCTGGAGAATACAGCATACTCATACAAAAACAGTGCTGGATTTTCTTTAATCTGCAGTCTGATTCCAAACCCTGTACTGAACTCAGAACTCTCACCAACAACACACCTTTCCCACAGACACAGCTTAAGGGCTTCTTTTTTCCAAATATCAACTTCACTTCTCAGTCCTTCCCCTGTGTCATACTTAAAATCCTTACACACTTTTTCCTGACACCCTTATAGGCTTTCTCCTGTAGTACAATTCCCACCACAAATCAAAGCCTCTCTCACCCTAAAATGGTAAATCACTTATCTCTGGAAATTCAGGGCTATACTGGAACATTCACACTCACCTCAGCTCACTTTCAATATCAAAGTACCCTTTTTCAATGACACTTATTTCACTTTAAACTCATATAATATACTTTTATTCCTCTTCCTTTACACAGACACACATACCATATGTTTTTTCTTTCTCAGACTTTCCTTGCTCTCTCTGCTCACCAGTCTCCCTGGCAACCCACTCCCTCTAGAGGAACACTTGACATCACTCAACCAATCAGCTTGTCAGCTAAAGACTGTTTTTTCCCCCTCTGATCCGTTTAGAATCTCCCTCCCCCATAGAAGTAAATGCAAAACTTCCTATACAGAGAATTTCAAAGTCACATTTTAACCTGACTTGTACCCAAAACAGTAAGGAACATTTTATAGTACAATCCCCACGTAATCATGGGTTATTCCTTGAAAAATAAAACCATGTTTAAGAAACATCCCACACTTTCTTCTAACTCCATTAATAATTTCCAAACTAACTTTAAACCTTTTCCAGCCAGAACCATCCATCAAAACCCTGGAACAGCCCCCCCAGAGCCCCAGGAAAAAAAACATTTAATATATGTTACCATATATTACATAAACGCTATTGAAAATAGTAAAAAGATTATTAGACATAAGGAACTGCCTATGCGTGGTCCATCTGTGAAAAGTCTAAAGCTGTTCTAGTTGGATAGGCAGTGCCTTAAAAGGTGGAGAACAATTTTTTACAGCTTTTCAATTTATTTGAATGCTTCCTATATGTAGATATATATCATGTAATAATTGAATATAATTAAAACAGCTTAAAATGAGTGTAGCTGGTAGAAACAGCACTAATAAACACTGTAATTTGTGCTCATTTTTCCAATAATACTGAGGCAGCCTGGATAGAGAAATCATATTAGTTTGTTAATTCTGTTTAAGTTTGATTCAGTCCTGAAAGTGGTGGAATGCCATCTGGTTTTGATTGCTCAAATGTCTAGCTTTTGCTAGACTAGAGGTTAGAAAGGTCAGAGAGAAATGAAACTTTCTTTGTCCCTTTTTGAGTGATGGATTGTTCATAGGTATTATTTACCACATCTGGATGCCATTCTGAGTAAGGCATACTGGATAATCTCGAGGGGATCAGCAAGCAAGCTTTTTTAAAAGATTAGGCTGAATGCTGTTTAGAGGTTCTTGATAATTTAGATTTTGTCTTATAAGGAATTCTGATTTCTGCTTATTTTAAAATATGTTTTATTCTGTTTAATTAATAAGTTCTATCTCTATGTAAAATATCTTTTCAATTCAGTGTTACATCTTTGTCTGACTTTTCAAGCGAGCTTTGTCTGCAGTTTAAGAGGTCATCATCTGGTTTGAATTATCCACAGTCCTAGCTAGGTGAAAGAGGTCAGGACAAGTCAACTCTCTTCTCCTTGATGAATTATAGCTAAGTGTAGGACTGGTCTTCTGAAAGTAATAACAAACCATGTCTGTGTGCCATTAAGTAAGATTGGCCCCTCAATGAACCCAGTTTAAGCTATGACTTGGAATATGAGAATTTAATAATAATAATAAAATGCAGGAGATAGGTGCCACATTGTCTAGTTTGAGAGGCCCCAGGTCATAGGTCAGTTTAGGAAATATCTCAAACTATGTAACTGATATTTTAAGTAATGTGTAAGTAATAATTAGTTCAAGACAGGGTAATCAATCTATTCTTTACCATCTGGTGAGAAAGGGGGGCCAGAAGGGCTTAGGACCCTATATAAAGGAGAGCAGAAGCAGCTTACATTAGAGAAGGAGCTGAGACGAGAGAGGACAGACAGGAGACGCAGGATCCAGAGAGCTCAGAAGACAGGAGACACAAGACACAGAGAAGAGAAGGAGAGAGCTAGCGCTGATGTCCTACTTTGTTTGCTGGCAAATAAAGAAGATTTCTCTCTCATTCTGGTGTGTGGTGTTTGACTCCTGAAGTACCACAGATTCTACTAACAATAGTGGTAATTCCTGCAACAATACAGATGGCCAAATTTCAGTGAGGATACTCTGTTTCTTGATGGTTTCATGTTAACTGTTGTTATAATCTGCCTGGGGAAGCCTTGGGAAGCCTGGTGTTATAAAGATGGAAAGCAGGACGAGCAGAGGAAGATGGTGGAGAATAGGAGAAGGAGGGGAGAATGTGAGTAAGAGAAGGGGAGAAATGCTGAACCCACAGATGCAGCTACACAAACCCTGGTGGTTTGCTTCTTCCCGGATTGTGTATGCAGTAAACCACACTTAGCAGGCTTTCATGTCTGGTGTGCAGTTTGCTGCTTATACAAACTGGAAGGCTCACAGCATTAGGGATTTATGTAGCCATGTCTCCTGGGACAATAAGGAGGAAAGGGGGAGAGAGGGGACAGGGAATTGCTGGACCATAGTGGTGGAGGAGAGAGAGGGGTTGGGGGGACATTGAGATGCTAGGCTAGAAGCAGAGCATGTTTACTTTTAATATATAAGAACTGATGTGCTGCGGCGGCTCAGAAAGAATGTTAGGTAGTGGACTTCAGAAATTGCTCCCAGGTACATAGCTCCCTTACCTTGTCTGCTGAACCCCCCAAAACCCACTACCCACAACTGTACACCACTACCATAGCTCTTACCAGGGGCGTATCTGCGTGGGGCCACAGGGGCCTGGGCCCACGCAGATTTCGCCCTGGCCCCCCTCCCCGCCGTCAACCCTCCCCCGCTGCTTACTTTTGCTGGCGGGGGGCCCCAACCCCCGTCAGCCGAGGTCCGACCCGCAGTCTTCATATTTCGTCTTCCTCCGTGGCCATGCTGCAAGGAAGTAACGCTGCAGTGCTGATTCGTTGAATCCAGTTCGGAGTCTGACGTCGCAGCACGTTTTATGCCGTGGAGGTATTTAAAGATCTCTATCATATCGCCTCTAAAACTTCCCTAAGCATCCATGGATGTATGGCACCCGACCTCATCATTTCCTTCACCTTTAGTTTAGCTAGCTCCTCATGAACATAGTCCTCTGAAAGCACCTCCATTCCTATTTGTGTTTGTCTTCTGCAGTTCTGCTCCCTTCCCTTCAGCTTTGAATACAAACCACAAGTATTTGTTAAGTAATTCCACCTTATCTTTATCAGCTTCTAATATTTTCTCTCTTTCACCTTTGAGTCTCACAATGCCACTTTTATACTAACTCCATTTTACTGTATTAGCTTTTTTTTTTCCTTCAATTGTTTTGCTGAATAATTTATCAGCTTCTCTTAGCTTTTTCACATATTGTCATCTATCTTCTTCTTTTCTAGTCTCTTGTAGTCAGTGGTGTGCTGATAAATTTTTATCAACAGGCTCTTTCCCCAGTCCACTTCTGTGCCCCCTCCCCCAAATTGCAGAGTTGGCTATACCTGGGGAGAGAGCCTGGGGAGGGGGGCAAAGCATTACTCTCTCCGGGGGAAAAATTTAAATGCTCCCATGTTCCAATCTAATTCATGTTTAATGTGGGATAAAGTGCCATAAATAAGTAAATAAAATAGACAGGAACTCTGAATGTTGAGCACCTTATTCCCATAACATGATGTCTGTTCTAGAAGCCCTTTACCAGGAGAAAAAAAAATCTCTGCACCAGTAACACGGTTAGTGTCCCATTATCCAGCCCTTCCAAATGACACACTGATTACGATTTATAACAAATTACTACTCTACCTGTGAAAAGTTATTCCTTTATTATACTTCCTCTGTGTACATCCCTATGTACAAGCCTGCAACATTAAACAAAAATGTATCTTTTTTTTTTTTTACAGTATCCTCCTCACCTACCTGTTACAGACCTTCTCCCCGCTTCCTCGAGCTGAAGGGTCCCTCCCACTCCAAGCACATACCTGAAGGCAGCATCCCTGGTGGTCTAGTGGATTCTTCGGGGCAGGAAAGATCCCCTGTCTTTTCTGTCCGCTGCTGGTGTTGACCCTCCTGCAGCCGCATCTTCTTTAAAATGGTCGCCGAGACTTACAAGGGAGGCCTCGCAAGACTTCAGCGAAAGTCTTGCGAGGCTGCCCCTGGAAGTCTCGGCAGCCATTTTTAAAGAGTGATGCGGCTGCAGGAGGGTCACTGCCATCAATGGGCGGGGGGAAGGGGGGAAGGAGAAGCAAGCTGGCTCGCACTTCCAGAACAACCGACTTGCAAGATGGCAACAAATTTAAAAACTGGCTCTTGTGAGCCGATGCAAGCCGGCTCCAGCACACCACTGCTTGTAGTTTATGAAGGCTAATCTCTTTTTTCTTTCCTTTCCTTTTCACCTACTACTAACATTGGTACCTTCATAAGAGATTTACTCCCTAAATGGAAAATGGGAACCGAGAATAAGAAATTTCCTTTCTTTGTTTGAAGACATTGTCCCCTTGATAGTTAACTTTGCCACGGACAGCATTTTTTAAGTGCTAACCATAGTGGGGATGGCTGCTGGGGCTTATGTGGGTTCCGGCCAATATTAATCCAGAGCCTGCATAAAACAGTTGTACAGACTCTGACTGAATATTGACCAGGACCCACATAACTTTTAATGTGCTTTTAATGCCACCATCCCCCTCCTGGCACCTATCTTATTTTATTTATTGCATTTGTATCCCACATTCCCCCACCTATTTGCAGGCTCAATGTGGCTTACATAGATTTGTTAATGTAATGTGTAGCGATCAAGGAAGGGAAGAGAGAAGAAGAAGGAAGAGAGTGATTGGGGTAGTTATAGAAGGTGGGCGTTCATAATTGAGTGGGTTGGTGAGGTGTCGTGGAGGGGCATAATTGAACGCGAACGCCTATCTCCATGGGCGTCTATGTCCGAAAACGGGTACGTGAAGAGGCGGGACAAAACCGTATTTTCGAAAAAATGGACGTTTTTGAGCTGGGCGTTTGTTCTTTTTAGCGATAATGGAAACTAAAAACGCCCAGCTCAAAAACGTCCTAATCTGAGCCATTTGGTCGTGGGAGGGGCCACGATTCGTAGTACACTCGCCCCCCTGACATGCCAGGACACCAACTGGGCACCCTAGAGGTCAGTGCGGTGGACTTCAGACAATGCTCCACATGCATAGCTCCCTTACCACGGGTGCTGAGCCCCCAACCCCCCTCCCCCAAAACCCACTACCCACAAATGTACAACACTACCATAGCTCTTAGGGGTGAAGGGGGCACCTACATGTGGGTACAGTGGGTTTTGGAGACCTCCCATTTACCAGCACAAGTGTTACAGGTAGGGGGGATGGGCCTGGGTCCACCTGGCTGAAGTGCACTGCGGTACCCACTAAAAGTGCTCCAGGGACCTGCATACACGCAGGCCTCTAGGACTTGTTGCTGCTATATAACATTGGCACACCAGTTGACACCTGAAGACTAATCTCTCCGAAAACGTCTTTTATTGGAATAAGTAAGCTTACTCACAGTTAACTGCAGATCACAGGTTGTGCCCCACTGACAACGAGTCTCCCTGGTACTGAGATTAGCAGTAGGTCAGAGCTGGCAGAATGCTGTACAATGCCCTCTTTCAGCCACATTCAAGGTAAGAACTAAATTCTGTAACGTGGCTAACACGTGAAAGAGATCTAAAACTGACTTACAAAAATGGCCACTACCTCATGGACTACCGGAAACAAAACTGGACACACTCTGACCCAGTTAGCAGGGGGAAAAGCACCATGGGAGTAGAGTCTACCAACTACCAACATTGTGAGCATTTGCCACAAGCTACTGGAATCACGGAGCCCAATACCCTACACCCACCACAATGCATTGCTGATGTGACTCTGCAGTGCGCATAACAGAAAAGGTGTCACACTCACCCCAGAGCCACATCAGAACCAGGGAAAGGCTGTCACAGGATAGAACACATTCTGCTGTCATAGAGGTGGGTACGGCATTTGAGGCTGGCATAGAAGCTGGGAAAAAAGTTTTTAAAGTGGGGGGTTTTTTTGGTGGGAGGGGGTTAGTGACCACTGGGGGAGTCCGGGGAGGTCATCTCCGATTCCCTCCAGTGGTCATCTGGTCAGTTGGGGCACTTTTTTGGGACTTGTTCGTGAAAAAAAAGGGTCCACAAAAAGTGACCGAAAATCACGGTAAAAACGCCTTTTTTTTCGATTATCAGCTAAAGATGCCCATCTCCCCTTGGCCGATAACCACGCCCCAGTTCCACCTTCACCACACCTCTGACACTCCCTCGTCAACTTTACCCGTTTCCGCAACAGATTGCAGTTGGAAACGCCCAAAATCGGCTTTCGATTATACCCGATTTGGGTCTCAATATAGGCGTTTTTCTCTTTTGATTATAAGCAGGTTAGTGAGGTAGTGGGCTTTCATTGTAGGCCTTGTTGAAGAAGAATGCTTTCAGAGATTTTCGAAAGATAGTTGTTTCATTGATTGCTTTCAAGTCTGTAGGTAATGCATTCCATAACTGCGTGCTCATGTAAGAGAAGGTAGTGGCATGCAACAGCTTGTATTTAAGTCCTTTGCAGCTGGGGTAGTGCAAGTTGAGAAATTTGCGGGATGATCTTGTGGCGTTTCTGGAAGGTAGGTCCACTAGGTTTAGCATGTAGATTGGGGCGTCTGCATGAATGATCTTCCTCCCCACCCTCCCTTCCTCCAGCCGAAGAAATGTAAAAGCCAGACAACCCAGAAAGACACCAGACCCCAACTCTTAATTCCCCACCACAAATTAAATTAAAGATTCAAATCAAAGATAATTCCACAAATTTGAATTAGCATAGCTTGAAGTTGCACAGAATTTAAAAACAAACATTCATTTCAGTTGTTTTTTGTTATAGATTTCCTGCTATTCATATCGGGCCTTAATAGGATAATGCGACATTTGGACATAAAGATACATCCCAGGAGTCCAGCACTAGAAGCTTGTATGGCAAATATCTCCACTGCTACCATGTATTTTCCTCTTGTGCTCAGATACGTTGGGATAAAAGTTATCCAAACACTGCAGAACACCAGCATGCTAAAAGTAATGTACTTGGCCTCATTGAAACTGTCAGGTAGATTTCTTGATAAGAATGCAGTGATGAAGCTGATACCAGCCAGAAATCCCAGGAAACCCAGAACACAGTAAAATGCAATAACTGACCCTTCATTACATTCAATTAGTATTGTCCCAATCTCTGATTGCATATTATGATATGGGAATGGGGGAGCAGAAAACAACCAGATGAGACAGAGAATAAATTGAAATAGAGAGCAGGAAAGTATTATAGTATATGAGATCCTGGAACCCATCCATTTCCGGAGCTTACTTCCAGGCTTGGTTGCATGAAAAGCCATAACCACAGTGATGGTTTTTGACAGAATAGATGAGAGAGAGATTGAGAAAATCATCCCGAAGGTAGTATGACTGAGAATGCAGGTCAGGGGCTCAGGACGGCCAATGAACATCAAGGAGCATAGAAAGCAGATCATCAGGGACATGAGGAGGATATAGCTGATGTTCCGGTTATTGGCTCTCACAATGGGTGTGTCTCTGTAATGAATGAAGATTCCCAGAATGATTGCATTGATAAGAGAGAAGAAAATGCTGCTGGTAGTCAAAGCCATCCCAAGAGCCTCTTCATAGGACAGGTACATTATCAGTTTTGGTATACAAGTATCTCTCTTATGATTGGGCCAGTGGTCCTCTCGACATTTCACACAGTTTTCCATATCTGAGGAAGATGAACATTGTCTCAATATCTCATAAACAGCATTGATTTTGGGATAGTGCATGATCCTTTCATTAATTCTCTATACCTCAGACTTCAGCAGATAATGTTGCACTATAACAACCTGAAGTTTAGAATGGTGAAGTAGTTTTGATGCACATCAACCAGCTACAAATCAGAATCAGTATGTACAGTAGACAGACACTTTGCGAAGAATAATTTCAACTCATCTCACTAAATGAAAAAAAGCATATGGCTTCTATTGTTTCCTGTATACCTCATCTCTTTTCTTTTTTGTTTTTTGTTTTTCATCTATTTGCTGGAAAGTGAGCAACATTAACACTGGATAGATCACTATCCAACCAAGGTCTAAACCCGTATATTTATGCCGACAATGTCACGATATATATTTCGTTTAAAAATGACTTATCAGAAATTACAGATAAAATCAATCACAGCTTCCAAATAATGAACTCAGGGGCGGATGCATTCCAACTTAAGCTCAATGCAGAAAAGACGCAATGCCTTATCCTTTCATCGCAGTGTAATAAAACCAACTATACCACCATAAATACACCAAGCCACACTCTTCCTGTTGCAGACACCCTGAAACTCCTGGGTGTTATAATTGATCGAAATCTTACCCTAGATAGCCATGTGAAAAATGTTATAAAGAAGATGTTCCATGCAATGTGGAAACTTAGAAGAGTGAAATCTTTCTTCCCAAGGGAGATATTCTGTAAGCTGGTGCAATCATTGGTATTGAGCCATTTGGACTATTGTAATTCCATCTACGCAGGATGCAAAGCACAAACCATTAAGAAACTCCAGACTGCCCAGAGCACCACAGCCAGACTCATATTCGGAAAAGCGAAATATGAAAACTTCAAACCCCTTAGAGAAAAATTACATTGGCTCCCATTATAAGATCAAATTGCATTCAAAATCTGCACCTTGGCTCATAAAATCATTCACGGAGAGGCCCCATCATACATGTCAGACCTAATAGACTTACCAGCAAGAAATACTAAAAGTTCATCACGTACTTTCTTAAACCTCCAGTACCCCAATTGCAGAGGACTTAAATACAAATCAATGCATGCATCTAACTTCTCCTGCCTCTGCACGCAATTATGGAATGAACTACCGAATACCATAAAAACAACGCATGACTTGACAACCCTCCGGAAATTAATGAAGACGAACTTGTTCAAAGAGACTTACAAAAAGTATCCTCCATAATGACTTGACTCTTAAACTACACCAGAACCAACCAATACTGAACTCTTTTAATTTGATCACTTAAATCATATTATCATTATTGAACATTATATCTTATCCTGCTCTCATTTATATGTTATGTATTATTTATTTATTTATTCACCCTATTTTACCTGATATTCTTCGCATCTTAATTGTAACAATTTGCTGAATTTCTTATTCTGTTAATGATCGCTATTGCGACATAATGTAAGCCACATTGAGCCTGCAAATAGGTGGAAAAATGTGGAATACAAATGCAGCAAATAAATACATAAATATCAATGTTCAAAACTGATTTACCAACCGCAAATGGTTTCTGGCTTAAATCATTTTTGCAGAGCTATCTTCTGATATTCAGATATTGACGGGTTAGTGAGCTCCAAAATGGTGGCAAAGCCATGGGAGGGTCATGGGAGGTTTGGGAGCGTTCCTTTTATATATGTGCATTGCTATTCAATAAAGGGGATCCATGCCTAGTTTAGACACTGAGATTTATAACAAGGTTTCGTTGGTGTAAATGGTCATGCCTAAATGTAACTGCAGTTCCTGGTACGGAGCCTATTATTCAAAACTTTAAGCATTGGACCTGATTCAATATATAGTGTGTTATACCTAGGCTCATCTGATGGACGCACCTAAATGTATTCTGTAAGCCACTACTAAATTCAGGCATGGTTGTTAGAATATGCTTATGGTGTTTGGAGGCGCCTAGAATTAGGCGCAGCCATTTGCACCAGTGAAAAGCTAATGTAAATGCCTTTGCCTTTGTCTACACGTTTAGGCCTGAATTCTATAACATGCATACATTTGATTAATGGCACTGACACACCCACGCTCCTCCCATGACCGCAACCCCATTGAGGGTGTGCAAGTTGGAATTTACGTTTGCCTTTTTATAGAATATGCATAGAAAGAAGCACGGGTATTTACTGTCATTTTGAAGGAATTCACTCAAGGCATTGTGCAGTAAGAATAAATCAGACATGAGCAATAGACGATTACAGCAGTCTTCAAATAACGATACAAAGTATGGCATAGTATACAACTTACAATGTCAAGAAAATATGTAATAGAACATTTTAGTTGACAGTGTAGGGTATAAGCAAATATGCAACATATAGATAGGTAAGAGAGTAAGAGGAGTTAGAAAGTAAGGTGACTAATTTAAAGAAAGGTGCACATCAGGTCCGACAGATGGTTAAATATGATCACAGCTAGAGTAGGAGTGGATAAACATGTCCTTTATAGTATGTGAAGCCCCTTGTGTGTGTGAGTGAGACCAACAAGTTAGTTATGTAGCTAAAGAAGTTTTTATAAAAAATGGTGTGATGTGGTCATGTCACTTGCAACCTTCTTTTAGTCTTGTTGCAGCATACTTAATCAATTAGAGCTGGTGCAGGCCCTTTGTAGTCAAACCTTTGTAAAGTACATTACAGTAATCCACTCTTGATGTTATCATGGTATGCTATACTGGGTTATAAGATATACCTTCTCGATGTAAGGAGAGAGGGAACGTAGCTGTTACAAATAGCAGAAGCAGCTCTTGAATATTGCTTGGATTTGGGATAATCAAAGTGTTGAATCTAACTGTATTCCAATTAATTCCAATTACTGATAAGTGGTCATTATTGGTCACTTAACATGACTAAATGGATCATTAAACAATTTAGTGGCCTCTCATTTTGATAATCTGACTTTGTTCCCCAAAGAGATGCTGCATGATGTGGACGTACAACTCAGATCTTCTTTGTATTTCAGATGACTTATGGAAGCCTAGGATTGATTTAGCACCCCTGTCTTTTTCTATTTAGAAAGAATCATCTACAGTTTTCACGTGTCAATTACCAGGAGGCTGGATTACTGTAATTCTTTATACCAAGTATTACCATTGAACACCCTATGTCAATTGCAGCTGTTGTAGAATTCAACTCAAAAATGTTGGTGGGCAAGAAAGCTAGGGATCATGTGCTTCCTACTTAGAAGGATTTGAATCGGCTTGAAATAAAACAATTTAAACTTTCAGTTTTGGTTGGTAGCAGTCAATGTGATGGTATCTGCAGTCCTCACAGCAGGTTATTCTAGCTTAACCATCCTTCCTGGTGATTCGGCTGGAATATAAAGGGCCTTCAATTGTGTGGTGGCTGTGCTATTATAAACCATTCCCCTGGAGCTTTCTCAAGAACAAAACCATTTGTTTTTCCAGAAAACTTACAGGGGCATTTTCGAAAGAGAAGGGTGCCCATCTTCTGACACAAATCAAGTGGTGGTAAATGTGAGCCCTTCAAAACCCACCCGAAACCCACTGTACCCACATGTAGGTGCCCCCCTTCACCCCTTAGGGCTATGGTAGTGGTGTACAGTTGTGGGGAGTGGGTTTTGGGGGGCTCAGCACACAAGGTAAGGGAGCTATGCACCTGGGAGCTTTTTCTGAAGTCCACTGCAGTGCCCCCTAGGGGGCCCGGTTGATGTCCTGGCATGTCAGGAGGACCAGTGCACTACGAATGCTGGCTTCTCCCACGACCAAATGCCTTGGATTTGGTTGTTTTTGAGAAGGGCGTCTTTGGTTTCCATTATCGCCAAAAACTGGGGACGACCATCTCTAAGGTCGACCTAAATATTGAGATTTGGGCATCCCTGACCTTATTATCGAAACGAAAGATGGGCGCCTTTAGAGATGGTCATCCCCATTCAATTATGCCCCTCGTGATCCTGGCATGAATTCAGCCGAGATGAGAGTTATTGAAGCTTTTAGAGGATGAAGCCTTTTTTTCTGAATTCTGGTAGTTTTGGAGTTTATTAGGTATAGTTGCGATAAATGTGAAGGGGTGTTGGTAGTAGAATGATTTAAATTGATGGTTGATTGTTTTTGACTGTAAACTGCTGTGACATTTCCCTGGAACTGAGGTATATTTAGTTTTGTAAGTAGATAAATTAAAAATAAATAAAGCAGAGTACTGCAGTTGACTTTAAACAGCACTGTTCAATATTACTGTTTGAGTTCTCTGGCATTAGGAGCTTCTATGACTAAACAATGTTCGATTCAAAAGACAGTGACTGCCTCTTGCTATTGTTGACAGGATTTCAGATCTGTTAGCATTTGTCTGCCATTTATCCTCTGATGCAGATACTCATTCTCATCCGCTTTGACTTGTTATAGACTCCAGTTGAGTTCTGACGTATCTGTGCATATCTTATGTTTCTTGAGTATCTATCATTTTTGCTATTAGATGGCTGCTGCATGCTTTCAAAATTATTTCCATTAAAATCATTTTCTAGTGTTATTTCCATTTTTACCCCACTGGAGCTTCGTGTTATGATCCTCAAATGTAATTTCCAATAAAAAGTTAATAAAAAGAAATAAAACAAAGCTTAGAAAAGAAAACAAGATGACAGTATTTCTCTTGAACTAACATTTTTTGATTAGCTTTCAAAGGTAACCCTCATCCTTTAGATCAGAAATATGGCTGAAGATAGGACCCGAAGTGGTGAACTGGATTAGGAACTGGTTGACGGACAGACCCCAGAGGGTGGTGGTTAATGGAATTCGCTTGGAGGGAAAGATGAGTAGTGGAGTGCCTCAAGGATCGGTGCTGGGGCCGATTCTGTTCAATATATTTGTGAGTGACATTGCCGAAGGGTTAGAGGGTAAAGTTTGCCTAATTGCGGATGATACTAAGATCTGTAACAGAGTGGACACTCAGGAGGGAGTGGAAAACATGAAAAAGGATATGAGGAAGCTAGAAGAATGGTCTAAGGTTTGGCAATTAAAATTCAATATGAAGAAATACAAAGTGATACACTTAGGGAATAGAAATCCACGGGAGACGTATGTGTTAGGCGGTGAGAGTCTGATAGCTACGGACGGGGAGAGGGATCTTGGGGTGATAGTATCTGAGGATTTGAAGGTGACAAAACAGTGTGACAAGGCGGTGGCCATAGCTAGAAGGTTGTTAGGCTGTATAGAGAGAGGTGTGATCAGCAGAAGAAAGGAGGTGTTGATGCCCCTGTATAAGTCGTTGGTGAGGCCCCACCTGGAGTATTGTGTTCAGTTTTGGAGGCCGTATCTTGCTAAGGATGTAAAAAGAATTGAAGCGGTGCAAATAAAAGCTACGAGAATGGTATGGGATTTGCGTTACCAGATGTATGAGGAGAGACTTGCTGACCTAAACATGTATACTCTGGAGGAAAGGAGAAACAGGGATGATATGATACAGATGTTCAAATATTCGAAAGATATTAATCCGCAAATGAACCTTTTCCAGAAATGCGAAGGCAGTAGAACGAGAGGACATGAAATGAGATTGAAGGGGGGCAGACTCAAGAAAATGTCAGGAAGTATTTTTTCACGTTGAGAGTAGTGGATGCTTGGAGAACTCTTTTATTAAAAGAAACGCAAAACAATACTTCAACAAAAGTATGTACAAGCAATAAAAAACTCCCACATATCTCCTAGACTCTAAACACCTATACAAAGCCAACTAAACCCCCCCTTAAAACCCCCACCCTATACCAAACCTCCCCTATGGAGGTTTCAAATGAACATGTTTCCACCACACATTTGCCTTCTGTAACCCTTCCGTCACCCGTTCCCATTTAGCCACCTCCTGAACTCCCCTAATTATGTCCCAACTAACCTGTTCAGCTGACCTGTAGTCCTGGTGCAGGGACACCCCACACAGAGCCATCCAAAGGTAAAACCTGAGTATTACCGAAATGATAAACTCTGTCACCGGATCCAAACCCCCACTTCGCTGCTGCCGCCCATAGACCCAATCAGCATATGAGTACGACCGGAAGCTAGAAATGTGCAAAAGCGATGCCACTCTATCCCCCACGGTCCTTGAAAAGGGGCAATCCCGCAAAAAATGGTCCATTGTTTCTTCCGTACCCACACATTCCCCCCTTGGACAATCCCGATCCTGCATAGTCCTATAGTTGAGATTTCCTCTCACATACAATTTCCCATGAAAGGACAGCCAAGCAATGTCCCTGTACTTAGGCGGAATCCGCCTCGATGTAACCAATAGCAAGCCCTGCCGCAGCACCGACCCAGGTGCATCTCGGAGTGTCAGGGGTGCTGAAAAGGCCTGGGCCCGCACCCTTTCCACCCATACCTCCCTGCTCCCTGCCTTAATTTCCTCCACCGTGATCCCCCAAACTCTTACCAACCGAACCAACATCCAATAGTACCCTACCTGCATGGGTGCCCCCTTCTTTAAAGCCGCCACCCTTCCCCCCATCCGCCATGGAATCCAAAATCTTTCCCACCATAACAAGACACTTTGTGCCCACCCTGGCGGGTCCCTACCCACTGCCCGTCCCAAATTAAACTGGAGGAACAGGGAACTGAAAAATAACACTGGGTTCACCATTCCCACCCCGCCATCCTTCCGGGGTAAGTATGTAATGTCCCGTTTAACCGGGTTCAGCCGATTCCCCCACAGTAGTTGGAAAAACACACTATACAGGGTAGTATAACAGTGTGCTGGCACCAAACAAATATAACTGAGAAACAGGAACATGGGCACCAGGTGCCTCTTAATCAGCTGAACCCGGTCAGACATTGTCATCCTCCAGCCTTTCCATCTGTCAACCTTGACTGTAGCTGCCTGGATGCACCGCTGCCAGTTAAAAGATGCATAATCTCCTTGATCAAAATAAACCCCTAACACTCTCATTCTGGCAATTGCGGCCGGAAACTCCCCTCCCAAAGCAAATGCCAGCCCTGGTGGACCCACCCATAAACTCTGACTTTTCTGGAAATTAATCAGTGACCCCGAGGCCCGTGAGTAACTGGAAATCAACTCCTGCAACTTCTCCCCCTCCCTTGGATCCGCCACCCACACTGTGATGTCATCTGCGTAAGCTACCACCCTCAAATGACACCCTGTACTCACCTCCACCCCCCGAAATCCCTCCCTCCCTCCCTGCTCTAAACGCCTAACAAAGGGATCTATTGCGAAGGTGTATAACAGAGGACTTAGGGGACACCCTTGCCGAACCCCTGCTGTGACCCCAAAACTCTTCCCTTTCCAACCATTTACCAGAGGAAAACAACTGGCCCCGGTGTAAAGTAACTGTAACTGTGCCACCCAATCCCTTGGAAATCCATAATGCTCTAACAACCTCCAAAGAAAAAACCACTGTACCCTATCAAAAGCTTTATCTTGGCCTAAAGCCACCACCAACCTCCCGTTCCCCTCCCCCCGGCTGTGCTCTAGACCCTCCCTAACCCATGCAGCCGCCTCCAAGACCCCCCTCCCCTTAACCCCACACTGCTGTGAGACTGCCACCACTTCCTGGACCACTGACTTCATCCTTTTTAAGAGCATGTGTGCAAAAATTTTCCTGTCCCCATTCAACAAGGCGATAGGACGCCAGTTCAACAGGGACCCAGGATCTTTCCCTTTACTAAGCAAAACTAATGCTGCCTCTGTCAGAGATTGGGGCAGAATCCCCTGCTGTCGTGCGGCTTCCCAGACCTGCAACAGAATTGGAGCCAGATGGACCTTAAAAGTTTGGTAATATTCAGCTGTCAGGCCATCTGGCCCTGGAGCCGTTCTTTTCCGTAAGGCCCCGATGGCCTCCTCCACTTCCCCCAGTGTCCAGGGACGTGACAGGGCCTGGAGATGGGGCCCTCCCTTTCCCACCCCTGGTGTCCCGTCGATATAGTGTCCCATCACCTCCTTATCCAAGTGTCCTCCCGAAAAAAAACGTGCAAAATGTTCTCCTACTACCTTCAAAATCCCCTCCTTCGAAACCTGCACTACCCCCCTTGTGTCCCTTAACCCTCCCACTACCCTCCGCTCCCTCCGCTCCTTACAGCAGACAAACGGATCAGGACTAATCAATTTCCCGAAATCACGTTCATAAAGCAAGGAGGCATATCTATCGTATTGGACCTTCTCTAACTGCGCTTGCAGTTCCAGGATATCCTCCCGCCTACCCCCTGTGGAGAGTAAATAATCCCTGCGTTTCTTAAGTGCCGTTCCTAACCTCGTCCTTTCCCGTCCTTCCCTTCTTGCCTGTTGGGTAAAAAATCTCCTCGTGCGCTTTTTCACTACCTCCCACCATTCTCCAATAGAGGGAAAAATACCCTGGATGGAGAGCTGATCCTCCAAGAAGACCCGATACTCCTCCTGCATTCTCATATCTGCTACCCATTTAAGGTTGAGCCGCCATAAACCCCTTCCTGGCCTATGCCCCGCCCACCCAACCTCCTACCTCAATTAACACCAGCTTATGGTCCGAGAAGTCTACGTCCACTAATCTGGGGCCCTGCCCGCAAGCCCCTTCCCGAACCAAAAATCTATCTATCCTTCTCGTACACTGACCCCGTGAAAATGTGAAACCCTGTACCTCAGGGGAATGTTCTATGTGCACATCAACCAGCCCTGCCCCTTTCATTATCCCTGCCAAACGTACCCCATCATACCTCACCTGCGCTGTCCTCCCCCCACTATCCTGCCTCCTTAAAATAGTATTAAAATCCCCCCCCCAAACCACCTGACGTGCTGTATAGAGATAAGGTTTAACTTTCCCAAACAACGAGGAACGTTCCTTCTTACTTTGAGGCCCATAAATATTAATAATCCGCAACACCACCCCGTGCCACAACACATCTAACACCAAACACCTCCCTATACCTAACTCTATCACTTTTTGAATATCTACATTATGTGTTTTAAATAAGATCCCTACCCCCCCATACCTTTCTCCTGCCAAACCCAAAACCGAAGGTCCCCATCTCCAGGCCCGTTGTGCCCGCCTAATCGCTTCTAGCGTTTGTAGCCGTGTTTCCTGAAGCAGAATACAGTCTGCCTGTATCTTAGAGAGGCCATCAAAGGCCAAACATTGCGCCCTCTGGGAAGCCACACTCGCCACATTCAATGTGGCAAACAAAAAAACAATTCCTGCCATTACCATCATTGAGTAGAAGGTATCCTCTGCTCACCTCCTTCCTGCATATCTGCCCTCTGCAGCACCCCACTACCAATGCCCTGCACCCCTTCTGCAGAATCCCTTCCTTCCTCCGCCCAATCCCGAACACCAAGTTTAAAACCCTTATCCTTCCCTTCCCCCTCCCCCCCTCCTTTCTTCCTCCCCTTCTTCTTCTTAGAGTCATCCAGACCACCATCTCCCCTCTCACAAAAGAAGGCCCCCACCCCCCTCCCCTACTTGCTCCCTAACTCTGAGCTGCTCCCCTGCCCCCCCACCCCCCTTACCTCATTCCCATCACCCCTTTTACCCTGTTCCTGTCTAGATCTGATCCTATCAGACCGCCTCTTAATCCCTTCTCCTTCTCCTGTCCCCTTCTTCTCCACTCCCTCTACTTCCAACCCCCCCCTCCTCCTTCGTTCCCAACCCCTACCATCCGGACCTTCCCCCCCTTCTTCTTACACCTACCACCCTCTCCCTGTTCCACCTCAAATTTCCTCTTCCCTTCATCCCCCCCCCAGGACTCCCTCTCCCTCCCCTCCCCCACCTTCCTCGATCTCCTCCTCCCTACCTTCCTCTTCCAGAATCTGAAAACGGTTCTCCACCCTACACTCCTGTGATCCAAATCCCGAGCCACCCAACTCCTCCCTACCCTTCCCCTCAGCCCCCCTTTGTTTCTTACGAACTTGAACCCAACCCCCTTCTCCCTCCCGCTGTTCCCTCACCTGTTCCTCCCCCCGTACCCCTGAAACCTCTTCCTCCCTCCTCCCCTTCTGCAGCTTCCCTACTCCCTGTACCTCCGGGCCCTGACCCTGAAACCGCCCTCCCCCCACCCCCCCCCTCCTGGACCAAACTCCCCCGTCCCCCACCCTCTTCCCCCTCATTATGAAAAGCCCTCGGGCAATTCCGAAAGGCATGCCCCAGATCCCCACAAAGATTGCACCGGATAGAGGAACATTCTTCCGAAAAGTGATCCTTAGACCCACACTTTGCACACTGCTGTACCGGGCAGGACATGCTAAAGTGGCGGAAAGACCCACACCTAAAACATTGTCTTGGCTGTCCTTTATAGAAGCACAGGATCCTATCTCTCCCGATAAAAGCTGCCGAGGGAATATGCTGGACCACCTGACCCACCTGTTTAAGCCTAACTAAAGCCCCCCACCCCCCTGCCCATACTCTACTTGGATCCGGGAGCTTGGTTAGTGGAGTTATCAATTCAGCATACCGCTGAACCCAGAAGGCCAGGTCCGCCGCTGAGATGGATTCATTCCGGACTAAAAGGGTCACCTGCACCAGATCAGGTCTGCTTACCGGAATCACCCTATAATTTCTCCATTCCCCCCTCCCTCGAACTTCTTCGTACTTTTCCCAAAACACCTCCATCCCCCTTTGAGTCAAAAAACTAACATCATATTCCGGAATGTTAGCCGGGTGGATGCAAGCATATAAATCTTCTGGAATAAACCCTAGCCCTAGTACCAACTGCAAAACCTTATCCCGGGATGGCATACCCCCCTCCCCCACCCATTTGAGCTGAACGACATTTCGGCGTTTGGGGATCTGCCCCTGCCCCCTCCCTCCTCCTCCAAACCCGTCTCCCCCCCTACCCGCAAAACCTAACCTCCCCCTCCCCTGCTCTCCTTCCCCCCTCACCACAGCCGCAAAAGATACCGACCTCTTCCCCTCCCCACCCCCGCTCTTCCCTGACCTGGAACCGTCCCGACCATCCAAACCCATGCCCTTCTTCAACTGCCCCTTCTGAGCTGTCCCCAAGCCCCCACCCCCTCTACCTTCTGCAGCCTGCCCTGGCACCACCCCCCTCCCTTCCTCCCCCCTCCTCTGATCACAGACTGTCACCTCCATAGCTTCAAAAGTACACCCTTTCTGTCCCTCTTCTCTTACCAATCCCCCACCCTGCTCATCCACCCCATCCAAAGCAGCCTTCCCCCCCAAGTCCAAACTGAAACCATTTACTAGACTGTCACTGTTCTCCAGATTTTGTTCACAGGGGAGATCCCTGCTTATCTGTTCAGAAGAAACCTTGCACTGCTGCTCCCTCTGAATATCCTGCTGCTCAGGCTCCTCTGCTCCCAGCTGGCTGTCTGTTGCATTCTGCTCAGAAGGCAGGGTTGCCAGGTGGAAAATTTTTTGCCAGCCCAATCCAGCCCAAAAAACAGCCCAAAACCCGCCCAAACACAAACCCCGCCCCTGACACCCCAACCCCCGCGTCATCACCCCCGCCCCCGCCGTCATCAACCCCGCCCCGCCGTCACCGGCCCCACCTCCCACGTCACCGGCCCCGCCGTCACCGGCCCCACCTCCCACATCATAACCCCGCCCAAAACGTCACTAACCCCGCCCAAAAACGTCACTAACCCCGCCCCCCGCGGCCGAGAAAACCGCCCTGAAGCCCAAAAAACAGCCCAAAAAACCGCAACCCGCCGCGGGCAAAAATTTCCCGCGGCGGGTCGCGGAAAACCGCCCAATTGGGCGGTAAAACCGCCCACCTGGCAACACTGTCAGAAGGGTCCCCACGCGAGACCAGTCACTGTGTTATGAGAGGAATTTCCCCTTGCTTCCTCCTGATTGGCAGAAACCTCCTGTCTTTCCAGCTCTGGAAGGCAGGATTCGCCAGAGCCTGCTTGCCCAGCTGCAGCTACTCCTTGTAACTTAGCAACAGTTCCTGCACTCAGGGAGCCTGTAGAGTGCACCTGTGTTTGCAAGCACAGCTCTTCTGCTGGCAACAGTTCTTCCACAAATGCACCTTCAACCAGAGTAAAACTGTCCTTTTTACCTTCTCCTGTCCTGCCTTCTTCAGGAAACCTTCTTTCTGCAAGACTAGGAACACTTGTCTGGAGCTTTTGTATGAAAAAGTCTCTATCTCTGGTTTCCATAGCCTGCAAATGTGTAGGAGCCTTTTGAAGCTCTTTCTCTGTCCTTGTAGGCTCCAGAGATACTATGGACTCCCTGCTGCCTCCTCCCCTCTCATTACCAGAAGCAGCCATCACAGTAAGTGCACCAGAATCTGTTTGACTTGCTAAGCCCTTCATAAATTGCAGTGTATGTCCAGTGTTTGTAGCTGGCAAGTCCTCACTCACACACTGTTGTTGTTGAAAAAGTTCTGCTGTATATACTGGGGAAACCTGACTCTGAGATTTTGCTGTGCCTTGTGCCATTCTCTCCTGGTTTATGTAAAGTTCCCTTAAGGGATTATCAGTATTCTTCTTTAATGAAACCAAAGTCTTTTCTTTGTGTTGAAGCTGCTTTAACAAACGAGCTTCTTCTTTCTTGTAAATGTCCTGTTTATCTCCTGGGGCCAGCCTAGTCATGGCTTTTGCCATCTTCAGCCGTTTCCCCTGCTCCTCTATGTCTTTCTCCAGGGCTTTAATCATTCGCACCCTTTGTACCACTTCTTCAGCCAAGTGCCCCGGTCCTTCACTCACTGACCGTACACCATCCTCCCTGTCTTCATCCTCCTCCTCCTCCGACCAATCACTATCATAGTCCTGTACGCCCGGACCCGGCTGAAGCTCCTGGTGTACCACCATCGGCTCCTCTCCTTCCACCGTCTGGAGGCCCGAGGCCCTCCCTATCCACTTCCCCCCTCCATGTTCTTCAGGCTCCCTTTCCGGAAACCGCTGGGTCATGGAGGAGGTACCTGTTACCTCTTCATCTCGGAGACGCTGAGCCCTGCGGTCCACAGGGCTCCTTTCTCTGCTCCCCGAGGCTGGACTGAGCTGCACACAACCCTTCCGGGCCTTCTGGTCCGTAGGGCCCAGAGGCCCCATGTCCTGGGCCTTTCCTGGGAAACTCTTCCCCGGGCCTCTCTGCCCACCTGGGGAAGGAGCCAGCCCAGCACCCTTCCTGCTCTCTAGAGACCGAGCCTTCAAGCACACGTCCTTCTCTCACCAAGTCTAGGCTGGAATGCCCTCCCACTGGAGGTGGTGGAGATGAAAAGGTAACGGAATTCAAACATGCGTGGGATAAACATAAAGGAATCCTGTTCAGAAGGAATGGATCTTCAGGAGCTTAGCCAAGATTGGATGGCAGAGCCGGTGGTGGGAGGCAGGGCTGGTGGTTGGGAGGCGGGGATAGTGCTGGGCAGACTTATACGGTCTGTGCCAGAGCCGGTGGTGGGAGGCGGTACTGGTGGTTGGGAGGCGGGGATAGTGCTGGGCAGACTTATACGGTCTGTGCCCTGAAGAGGACAGGTACAAATCAAGGTAGGGTATACACAAAAAGCAGCACATATGAGTTTATCTTGTTGGGCAGACTGGATGGACCGTGCAGGTCTTTTTCTGCCGTCATCTACTATGTTACTAAATGTTGACAGATATCAGAATATGTATGTGAAATACAAAAGCATTCCAATGAGAGTCTCACAGGAAGAGGATGGGGTGGATTAGGTGAGAAATAAGGAGAGATGGGTGGGTGAGAGACATGGAGAGAAGGCTGGGTGATAAGAGGGTGACAAAGCAGTAGAAGTTTATGGTTTTTAGTAAGCTAGAAAACCTAGAACTTTGTTAGGTCCTGTCTAGTGGGTGTTAAAGTACTTCATTGTGTTGACTTCAAAGGTCTTACGTTCCCTGATGCAGTGTTCTGGTTTTCTAAAGGTCGTTCTAAAAGACGTGACATCCTGGTTGGCACTGTCATGTTTCATATGATGTCTACATAGATTAAGTCTCATCTTTAGCATCTGTCTTGTTTCTCCAATATAGCACCCTTCTTCACACTTTTTGCATTGAATGATTTATACTACATTTATAGATGAGCATGTGAAGGATCTCCTTATGCTGAATGTTTTTTCCATGTGAATAACTGAGATCCTGTGAAATGTGTTGGCACAGTTTGCAGCCTGGTATACTGCAGGGATGCATGCCATGCTCTTCTTTTTGTTTTAGAAGCTTGCTTTTCACTAATTTTGGTTTTTTATTGGGTGAATGTTGGAAGTTGAGAAGTGTTGGGGCTGGGAATATCTCTTTCAGTAGTTCATCCTCCTGGAATAGTGGCTGTAGATCTTTTATGGGTCTTCTCAATTTTTTTCTAGCCCTGAATTCTATCAGCCGCTTTCTTTTCCTTGTACTGCAATAGATTTTTCCTAGGTATTTTAAAGAAAGAATATTCTTGCAAATTATTTTATGGCTATAGCCTTTTTCTTTGAAGGATTCAGTTGGAATTTTGAGGTTTTTATCCTTGTTTTATTTAAATGTGTGTGTGTGGCCTAGTGGTTAGAGCACCGGTCTTGCAATCCAGAGGTGGCCGGTTCAAATCCTACTGCTGCTCCTTGTGATCTTGGGCAAGTCACTTAACCCTCCATTGCCTCAAGTACAAACTTAGATTGTGAGCCCTCCTGGGACAGAGAAATATTCAATGTACCTGAATGTAACTCACCTTGAGCTACTACTGAAAAAGGTGTGAGCAAAATCTATATAAATAAATATGATCAGGAGGAATTTCTGTGTTTCAGAGCTCTGAAATTAAAGAGTTAAACTGGAAATGGAACCTGGTTCTCATAGTTCACTGTCCACTGCACCGACTAGAAGGCTACTCAATGCGCTTGTATGCTGTTGTGTTAGGAATGACCATAATATCTGGAGTTGTCATAGAGCCTGGTATCTGTTGTCACTGTTGCATCTTTGGATGATGGGAGTAGGTCAGTGACCACTGTGGGATTAAGGGGGAGTCATGCCTTCATCTGTTCACTGTTAGTTGATCTGTTAGGGTGCCTTTTTCAGACTTAGCCATGACTAGAACAAGTCTAGATGCAAACATATTTTTTTCTGCCCTGGACCATTTTTTCTGTTCCATTATAGCAGAAAAACATACATATTTAAAGCCCTCCCAAATGTCGCCCAAAACATACCTCCCACATGCCCCCTTGCAATTTAGTTGAACTGCAGAATAAAACGTCCCAATTCTGAGTTTTGAAAATTGTTATTTAGATGTTTTAGATGTTTGAGCAGGGACTGTCTTTTCATGTATGGTGTACAGCGCTCCGTATGCCTTGTAGCGCTATAGAAATGATAAGTAGTAGTAGTAAAAACGTCCATCTGCCGCTTTGTGCTGCTTTAGAAACATTTTTTTCTCTTATGAAAATGAGCACCAGAACAAATAACCCATAGTCATCATGCCATATGATATCACTCACCACTTTGGTTTGAGATCTCTCCCTGTGGACATGGAACACAGTCGAAGCAGCAGATAGGCTCACTTTCCCTTGTTAATTTTCTGAAGCCAGGAGGGCAGCTCTCACTGCATTTGGCTTGAGGAGGTATCTAAATATTGAATGGAAAATATGGGTAATTTGATATAACACCCTTTAAAAATTTTTTTTATATTATTCACCTGTGATTGTTAAAATGCAGGTTTCAATTTCTGAACACCTATGGGACAACTCCTACTATCAAGCCTCTGGAATGTGAAATTCAGCTTGAAATGGAAATATCATGTGTACTGTACTTTTTTTACAGGTTACTTTTAAAATTAAGGCACCTCCTTACTAAGCTGTTCATATTCACTCATGCTCTATCTTTCTTGCTTTCAATAATTTAGTATAGTCCCAAATTAGAGTTCTGAACCAGCAACCTTACTTAATTTTTATCTCATTCAGCAATAAAGGACAGTAATTATAACAGCAACACGAATTAGGCAGAGGCTAACAGCAACAGGCTATTTAGATGATATTCTCCTCCTCCCCTTCAACTGTCTTGGTTTAGTCAGAAATAGGGATGGACAGCTCACAAAATGTCTGTTTTGTGATTCATTTCCCGTACTGTTTGCATCATTGTTTATTATGTTTTGGTTTGGGTGATGTCATTAATAATGTGCTTGCTTTTGAGATAGTGCACTATTTGCAAAGAGGACAGACTATTTCAGAAAGAATGTCAGTGGCGTACCAAGGGGGGGCGGTGGGGGCGGTCCGCCCCGGGTGTCAGTGGGTGGGGGGTGCTCCGTTGCTGACTGCAGTCAGCCCTCGTCTCCTCTCCATCCTGTGCCTTTAAAAAAAATCTGAAAAGCAGCATGGCAGGCAGCGCTTCGCGTCTGCCCTGCCTGCTTGTAAAAGAAAGCGCCGGCAAACCTCCTCGTCGACGTCACGACGTCGCGGAGATTTGCCACTTTCTTTTACAAGCAAGCAGGGCAGACACGAAGCGCTACCTGCCATGCTGCTTTTCAGATTTTTTTTTAAAGCCCCGGATGGAGGCAGGAGATGAGGGCTGTCATCGAAGGTGGTAGGTGGGTCAAGTTGGGGGGGCTTAGATGGGCGAGGAGGACTGGAGAGGGGGGCCTCAGATGGGAGAAGGGGACTGGGTTGGGGAGAAGGGGGTGGGGGTCTCAGAGGGGAGAAGGGGACTGGGCTGGGGAGAAGGGGGTGGGGTCTCAGATGGGAGAAGGGGACTGGAGAGGGGGGGCCTCAGATGGGAGAAGGGGACGTGGGTAGGGGGGTCTCAGATGGAAGAAGAGGGGAGAAGGGGACTGGGCTGGAGAGAAGGGGGGTGGTGGTCTCAGATGGGAGAAGGGACGTGGGGAGGGGGTTCTCAAATGGGAGAAGGGGACTGGGCTGGGGAGAAGGGGTGGGGGTCTCCGATGGGAGAAGGGGACGTGGGGAGGTGGGTCTCAGATGGGAGAAGAGGGGAGAAGGGGACTGGGCTGGGGAGAAGGGGGGTGGGGGTGGGGGTCTCAGATGGCAGAAGGGGACTGGAGAGGGGGGCCTCAGATGGGAGAAGGGGACGTGGGGAGGGGGGTCTCAGATAGGAGAAGAGGGGAGAAGGGGACGGCTGAGAAGGGGGGTGGGGGTCTCAGATGGGAGAAGGGGACGTGGGGAGGGGTCTCAGATGGGAGAAGAGGGGAGAAGGGGACTGGGCTGGGGAGAAGAGGGTGGGGTCTCAGATGGGAGAAGGGGACGTGGGGAGGGGGTCAGATGGGAGAAGAGGATGTGGGGAGGGGGGTCTCGATGGGAGAAGGGGACTGGGGTGGGGAGGAGGATCTCAGATGGGAGAAGAGGGGAGAAGGTGACGGGTGGGGAGAAGGGGGGTGGGGAAGGGGCCATGCGAGAAAATGGGAGCCATGCCTGGGGCTGGTGGGAAAATGGGTCTGGGGCTGAAAATGGGTCCCTAATGCAAGGCATGTGGATGAAGGGGGCTGGAACTGGGGGCTGAAAAGGAGGGGGTAGGTGGGATAAGGGGGCTAATACTGGAACTGGGGGCTGAAAAGGGGCAGGGGCTGAAGCTGGGGGGACTGGGGGCTGAAAAGAGGACAGGGAGAAGTGGCTGGGGCTGAAGCTCGGGACTGGTGAGAAAAAAGGGCTGGGGCTGAAACTGCGGACTGGTGGGATACTGGGGCTGAAAAGGGGGAGCAAGTGGGAGATGTGGGCTGGGGCTAGAACTAGGGGCAGGTGGGATAAGAGGGCTGGAACTGGGGACTGAAAAAAGGGGCAGAGAGAGAGGGACAGACGATGGATGGATGGATGGATGGGGGGGGAGAGGGAGGGCAGACCCTGGATGGATGGGGGGAGAGGGGAAGGCAGACCCTTAATGGATGGGGGGGTGAGGGAGGGCAGACCTTGGATGGATGGGGGGGTGAGGGAGGGCAGACCTTGGATGGATGGGGGGGGAGAGGGAGGGCAGAAAGTGAATGGAAGGGGGAGAGAGAGGGCAGACAGTGAATGGAAGGGGCAGGGAGAGAGGGCAGACATTGGATGGAGGGGACAGCAGAGAGGGCAGACACTGGATGGCAGAGAAAGAACGAAGACAGATGCTGGATGGAAGGAAGACAGTGAAAAGAAGATGAGGAAAGCAGAAACCAGAGACAACAAACTGTAAATAAAATATATATATATATATACATTTTTTTTGCTTTAGGATAAAGTAGTATTGTAGCTGTGTTAATAAATGTTTATAATAGAACATGTAAATAAGGTAATCTTTTTATTGGACTAATTTTAATACATTTTGACTAACGTTCGGAGAACAAAACTCCCCTCCTCAGGTCAGGTTAGGACACTGTAACACACTATACTGTATTGACCTGAGGAAGAAGGTTTTGGCCTCTGACAATTAAATGTATTAGTCCAATAAAATGGTATTTTATTTTCTATATTTGTTTTATTTCTATTTGTTAATTTGTAAAGTGGTGATTGGTATTTGTTAGTTTTTTTCCAAATTTACATCTGCTGTCTTTATATTTTGCACAGTACTAGGGGACATTTTCTGTTTCTGTGGTGTTGCATTGTATGCAGAGTCTGGCATCGGGGGTTCAGTTTAAGTTTTGTCTAAATAGAAAGTTTATGATTACTTATTCTATAGTGGATTAGGGTGTATCTGTGTTTGTGAAAAAGACATGGCTCTCAGTTGGCATTGACTGTGCAGGATTGACGATCTGTACTATCTGTCTGGTTTCGTTTTACAATAGGTGAATTGATGTTCTAGTGCTCACTGTAGTGTTTAAGATTTCTTTTTCCATGTGTGACTCATAGAAATGACTGCTTATGGTATGGTAGAATTGCTCTATAGGTCCTGAGTGTTTTGTATTCTCGGTATGCCTAGTACTGGATTTTGGAGGGGGGGGGGGGGGGGGGTGTTAAAAAATGACCGGCCCCGGGTGTCAACTACCCTAGGTACGCCACTGAAGAATGTAACTGTTTCCTGATAATATGTTACATGTGCAGTTGTTGACATATGCACCACGGCGCATGTATGCACACGCTATTGTCAAATGTACAATCTTTCTGAAAGAGGTCCTCTAGCCACTTCAGCTAGCACAGCACAATGGGCTGCTCTCTCAGGGCTCCATTTAAAGCAAATAATTTCTTCCCTAGTCCTCATGAGTTGCCTATGCGAGAGTGTAGAGCACTGCTGCATGGACAGGGCTTTTCCCCCAATTTTTCCATGGCTCATATTTTGGCTTTTCCTCATGAAGGTCTGAGAATGGGATTAGCTCTGGCCTCCTTGAATATCCAGCTGGCAGCACTTCCTTGTTTCACAAGTAAGATGCAGAATTCTTCCGTAGCTGCTCACCTGGATGATGTTTAATTTTTGAAAGGAATTACTTATTTCCATCGTCCCTTGCAGATGGGTTGTATGGAATGGAATCTTAATCTGGCACTCAAATCCTTAAGCTGTATGAACAGTTTACAAGATTTACACTTAATTAACTTACTATAAAAACAGTCTTCTGGTAGCCATTGCATTTGCCAAGAGAGTTTCTGAGTTTCAGACACTCTTGCAGGCATCCTTACTTTTTATGGAATCAGATTGGCTCAATCACTGACAGGAAAGTTGACTTCTAAAAGCATACTGTGGCATTAATCAGCCCCTGAATGCGTAAGATCTCATCAGGGCAGGACAAATATCCAGCTCTTTACTTCAATTTCTACGAGGCCAAAAGAAAGAAATCCACAAGCACACCATCATAGGCGGTCGGTGGCCCAACTGTTTGGGGAGGTTAAAGGGGCGGGGTTAGGGGCGTGGCCAGGGGTGGAGCTTAAATCCATAATTGTCTGATAACACGCAGAAAAAAATAAAAATAAAAGTCATAATTAATACCTTTTATTAAATTTAGATATTAGATATGTATCATATGTCAAAGGATAAAGTGGTTGCTCAAAGCATATACTAACCACAATCGCTCAACTGCAAAACACTATGCACAACTTTGTGCAAAAACACACTCAGAACCTTACTGTACCATAAATATTACACTGGGCAGACCCGAATACACCATATACCACCCAAAAGGACAACATCGCAGACTGTCAACATTATGAAACAAGGGATCATATCACAATTCTCATGTCATATACAGCCACAAATCATCCTTTTAGGGTGGAAATTCACAATGAGCTCCTTTTATTAATGACCAGATAGAGAAAACAGTTTTCAAATTTCAATTTTGGCACAGTATAAGTCATCACAAACAAAATATAGGAAACCAAAGCATTAGGGGCTTATAGCCCATTTAATTATGTTTAAACAAAAAGAGATCTGCATGAAACAAAATATTACTTTTTTTTATTTTGACTTAAACCTTCAGAGTCAGCACCTACCTCTCCTGAAATCCAATGTGCACTGCGCGCCACAATTTCCTCTTCTTGAAGGAAGTGGGAACACCACAGACAACCATTGTAACCAGCCTTGAGCATTGAGCCTTCCCTTCCATACTTTGACGGCCCCTCCCTTGGGGAACAGGAAGTTGCATCGCTCTTGCGTAGGGAAGGCTGACTGGCTGAGAGCCTGCACATCATGAATATCCCACCCGCTCCGCCGATCCATCTCGCCCCTTCCCTGTGCGAGCTCAGACTGTCCCCACGATCCCCGGCCCGCGTCAACACAAGAAGAGGAGGAGGAGACACGCGGAGCGCCGAACTGGGCATGGCGCTCAGCTGATGGTGAGCCGGCCGGCAGTGCTCAGAGCACTGCAGAGAGGATGGACGGACGGTGAACAGATCAAGAAAGATGGCGTGTCGGGCCGGGGTTGCGTCGGAGAATGAGACTGCTGCGGGCGGCTGGGGAGGCTTAGCCTCCCCAAGCCTCTTATACCGGGCGCCTATGCACACCATCAATAAAAAAATATAGATCAAAGGCCTTTGGGAGAGAGAACAGAGAGTCTCACATAATGGCAGTGAGGCCACCCAGAACTGTCTCAAAACCCCCCAGGTCTTGTGCTCTTTTATTAAGAATGCAGTAAGTCACAAATTAACTGGTTACATCACAAATCATGGGACAGAAACTTTGAAAAATCATTAGATAGATTATATTCTGCTTACATCTGCAAGTTCAGGGTACTTTCCGAAACTGCTTGTAGTGGTTCCAGTAAAAATCTAGCATTTTTAGGAATGCAGAACTATCATACATCATGCATCATCTGTATGCTCAGACATCTGCATGCATCACATTCACTTCCCTGTTCTCTTCCAAACATGTTTATTTCTAATAAAATTTCCATGCATCTGGTAAAGACAGCATTTAGTAATTTTCCATCTTATTTACTATACTAACATTTAACCTCTAATATTCCTCTCTATGAATGGGGGGGGACACCATTATTTATAAACATAACCTTAATATCACCCCTTCCCTCCAATCAGATACTTCTTATCACCCCACCATACATATCTCTGGAGTTTAACACAGTGGCGTTCCTAGGGGCGCTGACACCCGGGGCGGATTGCCGATGCGCCCCGCCCCCCCCCGGGTGCAGCGCCCCCCGTGCAGCATGACCCCCCCCCCGGTGAAAGGACACCCCCCACCCCGGTGAAAGAACCCCCTCACTCCCGAGTGCACGCCGCTGGGGGGGGGGGGGGGTGCTGCACGCCGGTCAGCGTCATTCGTTTCAATGCTCCCTCTGCCCCGGAACAGGTTACTTCCTGTTCCGGGGCAGAGGGAGCATGGAAACGAACGACGCTGACTGGTGCGCGGCACCCCCCCCCCCCCCAGTGGCGTTCACCCGGGGCGGACCGCCATCACAGCCCCCCCCCTTGGTATGCCACTGGTTTAACAGCACCCACCCCTCTTCCACATATCCAACCCCCTCCTCTTTATATTAAAAAAAAAATCACTGTGGTGGTTGTGTTGTGCCCCCTACCTCCCTTACACCACTCCCACACATTTCCTTGTAGTCTAGTAGTCCTCTTCCTTTTCACCAAGTCCCCTCAAAAATCTCTGGTTGTGGAAGGAGGGTTAGATTAGGTAAGGTTAGGTTGGGTCATTGTCAAGCTGTGAAGGGTGAGTGTTTAAAAGGGGCATCTCAGCGTTTAGCAGCAGCTGATTTGTTGCATGAGCTACAAAAGCAAGTGCCCCTTAGTAAAAGACCCTGTCAGCCTTTACTTAGACAACTAAATCAGTTTGAAAATTGTCCGCCTTCTTTCTTATGTAGTCTCTTTTTGCCCATTTCTAATATCCTCTTCCAGAATAGTTCTTCTTCTCAGCTTTCTCTAAACATATACATTCATGCTTTTATCAATTAAAACATATTTGCAAGGTCTACTACTCTGTTATTTTTGCATCGTGTAAATTGTGATAATCCAGTTTCATAGCTGGAGGTAAAAAAAAACCATGCATGATTCAACATGGTCCAGTGCCTTCCCTCATTCTCTATTGTTTCTTAAATCTGACCTGGGTGAATGTACTCTCCCATACAATCGCCTTCTCATTGATGATGAAATTCTGCTCTTGGGAAGCATAAGGATTGTAACTTCCAACAATTTCACGATGCAGTACTCCATTGGGTAAATAGACGA
Source organism: Microcaecilia unicolor (assembly GCF_901765095.1). NCBI lineage: Eukaryota > Metazoa > Chordata > Amphibia > Gymnophiona > Siphonopidae > Microcaecilia > Microcaecilia unicolor. The sequence goes on along the minus strand of NC_044033.1, from coordinate 224,538,463 downwards.
GATTGATAATATTGTAGCCAGTATTCAGGTCTCTGTTCTCATTAAAAAAGATCTCTTCATCCAGATTGTTCTTAAAGTGGACGTTCTTCAGATAATGATGAAGCTAAAAATTAGAATTTCAATAGTAAACTTATCTGTCAAGTTAACTGCCAAATTCAAACATATTTCTGCTCAACTTTATTATTATTATTATTATGTAATTCTATACACAGTCTACCAGATTTTAGAGACTGGATATTGATATCTAGGTATTGGTTTAAAGAAGAGCAACCAACATGATAAAGAGAAGAGAACTCCTCTCATATCAGGAAAGGCTACAGTGGATAGGACGGAAAAGAGACGGCTGAGGAGCAGGGCTGCCGAGAGATTGGGCCAGGCCCAGGACAAGGCCGCCCCCGGGCCCCGCCCCCACTGCCACCCCCCAGGTTGTCGTCGCCCCCCCCCGAGGGGGCCCGGTGCCACAGTCCCACCCGCCTCCACCACCGGGCCGGGCCCCTTCCACCTAAACCCCCGCCAGCAGAAGTGCTGTCTTCTGACTCCGGCGTGTGCGGCGTGTGCAGGACATCAGACGCACAGACGCACAGAAGCCCTGCAGAGTACAGCAAAGATCAGCTGAGAGGAGCGCGTCTGTGTGGGCCGCGCACGCCAGAGTCAGAACAGAAGACAGCACTTCTGCTGGCGGGGGTTCGGGTGGAAGGGGCCCGGTGGCAGTAGTGGGTGGGACTGTGGCGCCGGGCCCCCTTGGAGGCCCGGGCCCCGGGAATTTTGTCCCCCCTTTCCCCCCCTCTCGGCGGCCCTGCTGAGGGGAGATATGATTGAATAATACAAAATCCTGAATGGTGTAGAACGAGTAGAAGTGATTCAAATTTTTTTTAACTCTTAAAAGAACAAAGACTAGAGGACACTCAACGAAGTTACATGGAAATACATTTAAAACAAATAGAACGAAATATTTTTTCACTCAAAGAATAGTTCTGGATCTTGCTGCCATAGTATGTGGTTACAGTGGTTAGGGTATCTGGTTTAAGAAAGGTTTTGAAAAGTTCCTGGAGGAAAGGTTCATAGTCTACTATTGAGACAGACATGGGAAAGCCTCTGGTTGCTCTAAGAGTGGTTGCTTGGACTATTGCTACTATTTAGGTTTCTGCTAGGTACTTGTGACCTGGATTGGCCACAGGATACTGGGCTACATGGAACATTGGTCTGACCCAGTATGGCTATTCTTATGTTTTTAGGTATCACCATAGGATATGGTTTATACCAAGTAGTGCTGCTTTTTGAAGTTGACAGCTCGAAATTTTATCAATACCTAACACAAAGGAGGAGGACAACCACATTCCTCAAGGTCCACAACCCAGTCGGGTTCTCAAGATCTCCACAATGAATATGGATGAGACTGATTTGCATAGTAACATAGTAGATGACGGCAGAAAAAGACCTGCACGGTCCATCCAGTCTGCCCAACAAGATAAACTCACATGTGCTACCCCCTGTGCACACCCCACCCCGACCCGTACCCGTCCTCTCCAGGGCACAGACCGCACAAGCCCGCCCAGCACTATCCCCGCCTCCCACCACCGGCTCTGGCACAGACCGTATAAGTCTGCCCAGCACTATCCCCGCCTCCCAACCACCAGTCCCACTTCCCACCACCGGCTCTGGCACAGATCGTATAAGTCTGCCCAGTCCTATCCCCGCCTCCCAACCACCAGCCCCGCCTCCCACCACCGGCTCCATCACCCAATCTCGGCTAAGCTTCTGAGGATCCATTCCCTCTGAACAGGATTCCTCCATGTCTATCCCACGCATGTTTGAATTCCGTATGTATTGGTTCCACTGTATGCAAATAGATATTTTGCATATTTGTTGTAGAAATCTTGAAAATCTGACTGGGGTGTGGTCCTCGAGGAACATGGTTGAGAGTTCCTGTGAACAGAGACCATTTTACTAGAAAATTGCTGGGTTTGGTATGCTTATGAGTTATGCTAATAAAGCTACTTCTATGTAGATCCAGAAAAACTACAAAAGTATATAGACAAACATAAGATGAAATGTGCTAGACATCTATATTGCAATGCTTTTTCTACTTTTTCTGTGGCAATTTCTTCATTTGGGTCAGTTTTGTGCATACCATGACAAGAATAAACCTCATTCCTAAGCCAGGGCATGTGGAGTATGATCTCAGTCTCTCAAATTTACTGCTAACAGTCGCGTAGTATTTGTCTTGTGCCAAAGAAACTACTTTCTGGAGTTCATAAGATTTATCACATATAGGTAACTTCTCCAGGTGTATTTGGAAGTTCTTTTTGATCAAGCATGTGGCTCCCAAACCGATGAGAAATATTTCTGTATTTTTCTGCCGCATTTTCTTAATTTCAGACTGCATTTTTGGGTACTTGAGGATCTTCCCTCTCTCCATGTGATTCATTGAGTAATCGCTTAGAACTGGCACCTCTATAATCAATGCCATTCTGATATTTTTCACTTTTACTACTATATCCGGTTTTCTGGCATCCATTTCACTGCCATTTCAGTATGATGGCAACTATCTCAGGAGAGAAAGATGATTCATTTCTAGCAGTCTAAGAAGAGCACTCGTACTCAACATGTGGTCTGTGTTTATTATCTAAACAATATTTTAGACCCACAAATTTTAATATACAATTGTGTTTGACAATTTTAATGATTATCTGTTTTGAATAGCTGGACTTTATTTTTCATTGATATATGATCCTATATAGAAGCAGTTCAAACTAGAGGTCTCTGTGAATCTTTACGAGGATTATCTATCTTGCTTTGGAACTGACTGATGTAAAATACTGTTAACCTATTGCAACACTGAAATGTACATTATTTATTTATTGCATTTGTATCCCACATTTTCCCACCTATTTGGGTTAGACTCAGCATTCTGATACAATCTATGTTAACACTAGACTTAAAGCTGGGCCTTACGAAAAACAAATCTAGTCCAATTATGTTCCAATTCTTCTCTTTATAAGGTGTTTTAAATTATTTACTAAGAACGTTAGTGAACTGGTGGTTTTGATTCAGTAATCTATTGCTACATTTTCTTTCATGGGCCTCTTTTATGATCTCTAATATTGACACTGAACTACCACATTTGATTCTGTTTCTTGACAGATTTAAAGTTGTTTTTCACTATAATTTAGTGTCCGTTGCCATACCTATCCCCACATTGGGGTAAATTCTATAAGGAGGTCCTAAAAATCATTGCAAGTAATATGATGCGCTTAGCGTGATTCTCTAAAGAGTGCACCCAAATTAGTTTGTACATCGATAGCCACCATTTACAGAATTAGGGAGGTTATGACTTCAGGGGGTGGTATAGGGCATAAAACTTCTTTTTTGCACCTACTATTTACCTATTTACTTAAAATATGGAAAGACTGCATTATTTGTGTCTTTCTCAATGATGCTCTTCGCTACTATCATTCTTCACCTGTTCTGAAATAATATCATTGTCTCCCGTTAAGCAAAGGATCACTTATAAAATTGCAACCCTCACTTGGCATCCCCAACTATCTCTCTCTCGGGGCCCTGTTTACTATGCCGCGTTATAGGTGTGTTAGCATTTTTCACGCATGTTAACCATGTATGTGCCTACAATATCCCTATGGACGCCTACACGGTTAGTGCGTGCGTTAATTATAGGCACGTTAAAAACATGAATGCGCCTTAGTCAACAGGGCCCTTGTTTAACTATTCCTTATTGTCTCTCCACATTCCTCCATTCATTAAACGATCACCGTTTTCCAAAATGTGCCCACTTGAATCAACACTTCACAGCGCATTCTTCTTCTTGTCTCCTCATCATACCTGGAACAATCTTTTGCTTTCTCTCTATAGCTTTCTTTCTTTTAAGGATTTTTAAACTGAGCTGAAAACCTGGCTTTTCTGCTTAGCTTTTGGTGAAACAGTTTGCTGAAATTACCAGTGATACCCTTCAACCCTGTCATCCTTTTGTATGTTTGCTTTATCCACTTTTTGTAATGCTTATATCTCTTAACTTATCAGCCTGCTTTCCTATACATTAATGGAGTTCTTTTCATATTTCCTACTTTTTAGCCTGTACACTGCTCTGTTCTGCCTGGTATAGAAAGTTATTACAAATAAATATATAAAAATTCAAATGGAAGTTTGATTATTAAGTCTAAAAGTCTATTTTTCCAGGAAAATGAATGAATTTAGTATTTTGTTACTCAATGGAAATGGTATTAATCCAAGAGTAGCCCAGAGCCAGAATAGCATGAAGCAGATACAAAGGCAATGTTGAAAATATTACACCAGTTCCTAGAAAACCAACACAGCTCTTACTGGTAAAACATAATAAATAGGATTTTTTTTACATAGAAACTATATATCAGCAAAATTCTGCATCCCATCCCATATCATGAATAGGGCAGTTATAAAAGGGGAGGCATGGGACTGAAATGACTACATAAATCCAGAGTAATTTTGATTATACATACCTTTCGCCAAGTTTCAGAAGAAGCTCCAGTTCTGAGTAATACCATGAGCTGGTTCGGGTCCAGCGTCTGAATTTTGCTAGTCTGGTTTGTGTCATCCCTCCCCTTCACCCCATTATCCAGCATGTTTCCTTTTGTCCCTCGCCTTCACCCCATGATCCAATATCTCACATCCTACCCTTCCATTTTTCAATGTTTCACCTTCCCCTCCACATCTGCCCCTGATCCAGTATCTCTCCCTGTTCTTTGCCCCCTCTTCCCCAATTGTCCACCATGTTTCTTCCTCCCCCCCTTGCCCAGGTCGGGTAAGCATTTCACCATGCAAATCCCCCCACCTCCACGATCCAGCATGTTTCCCTCTCTCTTTCCTCCCTCCTCTTCACCCCATGATCCAACATCTCACTATCCTATCCTCCCATTTTCCAGGATCTCCACCTCTGCCCTGGGGCCAATATCTGTCCCTATTTTTCGCTCTCCTTTCCCCTCATTGTCCTGCAGGTGTCTCTCCTGCCCTCCTTCTTCCGTGCCCGGGTCAGTTAAACATTTCCCCATATGTGGTGAAAATACCAGTGGAACGGAACCCTATTATCTGTAATTTCAAATATAAGTCAAATCCATGACTATGCTCAGCCCTGAACCTACCATTTTTGCACCCCATTTTCCAGGACGTGCGTAACATTTAGGTATAGATCACATGTCTAAATTAATGGGCACACATCTTAATTGATTCCAATTAGCACCAATCATTACTTATTAGGCAATTATTGGCACTCATTGGCTTATTATTCAATTAAAATGCACACACAATTTGAGAGCATGCCCAAATTTGCACATGCATCTCAAAGCGGCCTTTTATAGTTTTATGCAATATATGTGTAGAAAAGGTGAAAAGAATTCCATTGGCCATACTTTCTAGGCTTTTCCCACTTCTTTAGCTATTCTTCTTATAAAGAATCTTATCATGAAAAACATTCTGTGATCATTTTTGGTTCAGTGTCTCTTAGATCAGAAAGTCTCCAGTACACCCGGCCTCCTTTTCCTCATAGTCTTTCCTTTCACATTTTGCTTTATCTCACTTTCACTTTCTTCTGAATAACGCAAGATAACACATGATGTTACCTTCCAAGGCAAATAATCAGATAATTTCAACATTTCTCTACTCCATGTGGTGTTGTTTCTAGAGCCAGACATGAACAAGTCATGCAGTGCGTGTGCCAAGGAGTACACAGCGTTATATACATTGTTGTTCATCCCAATGTTATCATTGTTACAAGGTAGAATATATAATTTTTCATCAGAACTGCAGAATCTTTTGATGTTTTTCGGACACTGGCTGTCACACAGGCCCCTCCACCACTGCTCAGTGTCGTACTCACTTGGAAGCAGGCTAAAGTTCACCTCCTGGATAAATTTTATAAAGCTTGGGATTTTCCTCTTATCAATTGCAAATGATAAGGTGTTGTTCTTTATATCAGATTTTCCTTCAACTTGAAGGGGCAAATACAGTTCAGTTTTGGAGATCCAGACCTTGCCAGGGAACGCCACAAGATCGGGTGCATAGAACATAATCTCTGCATTCATATAGAGAATGATCACTTTAATTGATTGCATCTTGATGATCTTTTCTATTTTAGATCCTTTCTCTATTGGTATGAAATTGCTCTGAGTGTGACTGACAGTTTCTATGAAAGCAATACAGCCACTATTCTGCTCAATCCCTTCTCTCAGGATCTGAATTGCCTTCAGGCTGCTTTCGTCATCGGATGCAATGATACCAACCCAGGTCCAGCCAAAATGCTTCAGTAACCTGATAATCCCAGCACAGAGGTACAGTTCACTGGGGACAGTCCGGTAGAAAAAAGGAAACTTAGCTGTGTCACTCATTAGAAGACTCTGCGAGATGAAACTGATCTGTTCAACAGTAATAATAATAATCTATCATCATCTTTGTCACTGTGAGATTAAACCTTAAACAATTTCTCTACAATTTTAAGCTCCTTTATTTAGATGATTTTCAACAGAAAATGTAGGTCTCTTTTTATAAAATGGTCCTACATGATAACGAAGAAATGTCAGTGCCCAAAAGTGAGGTGCAGGATCCACACCAAATGCAATTCTACAAAGGTGTGTTCCCTGTATAGAATGGAGGTTAGTTCTCAATTTTTCAGTGCAAATTTTGAATTCCTTCCTTACTAATTAACACAGGAATTGCGTGTGAACTCTTATCATCTAATTGTTCTTAATGGACGCACACTAATGGCAACATTAATTTATGGTCATTACTACTACTACTACTTAACATTTCTAGAGCGCTACTAGGGTTACACAGTGCTGTACAGATTAACAAAAAAGGACAGTCCCTGCTCCAAGGAGCTTACAATCTAATGGGCGAAATGTCAAGTAGGGGCAGTCCAGATTTCCCGAATAGAATGGTGGTTAGGTGCCGAAGGCGACATTGAAGAGGTGAGCTTTGAGCAAGGCTTTGAAGATGGGCATTAGGAAAAGGCCATTTTTATGACCATGGTAAAATGCAGGAAAAATCAATTTACATACTAATGCCACTTTGCGATGAAGCTTAGTAAATGGGCCCCTTGGTAAGCCAAACATAGGCACTGAAAAGAAGACCAAAACGCAGTTGGCTCCACTGCCCCCTTACAATGGTCTTTTTCATTTAAATTTGTGCATCACAGTATTCCCCATCCTTCACTCTTTCTGAATAGATTATATATTGAAAGAAAACAGAAACAGTCCCTTTACCTGTGGATAGTGGTACATCCTGAAGATATTGGACATCTGACTTGATTCCTCTGGTTGAAGACCTTCAATGATAGCGGCCAACGTGCCAGACATTTTGCAGCGGTAGTTAGGAACCCAAGTGTCCATACCGGTAAATATGCTTATGGTATCCCCAAATACAAAGAATGGATGGAAGTAAGAGTCATAAAGATGAAACCCTAGTGTGATGTTGGGTAAGAGCTCTGAGCTATTGTTAATCTCCTCCACTGCAAAAACAAAGGCCAGGTAGTCGAAATAGTTTTTTGAATAGTAACTGTAAGAACAATGAAGATCAGACAATTAATCAGTCACTAAAAGATGGGACGAAAACTGTGGAACTATTTTCCAAGCCAATAGTCTGTGTGTGTTTTTGAAAGCCAGGTGCAGAGTTTGAAAAAATAAATATATTAAGCACTGGTTAATGGATATACATATTAATCTCAGGCTCTCAGCCATTATCCGCCTAAAATACACAGGCTATTTGTATACAGGCTGAATATCACCACTTTGGGACCAATTCAATTAATAAGTAAAGAAAAACAGAACCTGTATATAGTCGCCTACCCTCCTTTATAGAAAAGTAGTATAAGTGGGTATTCACCATGTTTGTGTATAGAGATGTTGGGTGGATTACAGAGGCTTTTTCCTTTTCCTAATTTTAAAGCTTGCTGCACTTCACAGAACTGTAGTCTTTCTTAAGCACTAATTTTGACGTTCATAGTAGAGAGACTTTTTGTGTAATACCACTATAGATGTGAGTACATACATCAGTCATAGAATTGGGGTAAATGCTTACACCTAAATTCTGCAGATATACACAGTATTTTACAAGTTAGGGCTATCATTAGGATAGTTGATTTTACTGCCAACTTCTGTTCTTTCAACAGAGGTCCCACTTTATGCATTAACAGTAAAATAACCCGCCTTTATGATTGTATGAATTTTTCTTTGTTTGTGACATTGATATCCCACATTATCCCAAACAAGTTTGAGTTCAATATGTTTGTTATGCTGGCTATAAGGAGTTCCTGTTGAAAAAACTCTGCAGCCAGGTTCATATACAAAAGCTCTCATTCAGAAAGTGCCTCCCCTTTATTAATCAAATTACACTGGCTTCCCATCAAAGTGAGAATCACCATCAAATTATCTACCTTTATCTTTCAAATCCTAAATGGCACAGCTCCAGGCTACATGGTATCATTAATAAATTTACCTCAAAGAAACAGTAAATATGAGGCAAGAAACTATCTCAGACTACACTTCCCAATTTTCAAAAAAGTGATCTACAAAACTGTCTACTTTGCAGACTTCACTTACCTAGTAACCAAATGGTGGAACTCCTTACCACCCAAAAATAAGAAATATACAGGAATATACTAGATTCTGTAAAATCCTCAAATCATTCCTATTCAAATAAACCCTCATAAAGAACAACCATATCTCAAAAACTAATTATTACCGGAATTGGTTATTACTTTATTTACAATTAACCTTCTGTTTGATTCATGTACAATTTATCGTTATTAATAGGTTTTCTAAATGCTAAACATCCATAGCTATCCCAGCACATTTATGATACTGTATTATAAAATTGGATTTTTATAACAAATTATTTTCTTATGGATTATTGTTTATGTATCCTATACTGTTTATTTTAAGCCACATTGATCTCAAACTTGTCTGGGATGATCTGGGATATATTTGTCAGAAATAAATATATACATTTGGGAAGGATAAAACAGACATGGGTACTGAACAAGTTAAAAACAACCTCAAAAAGATGGACTTTTAGCCTAGATTTGAAGATGGCCAGAGATGGAGCTTGATGTACTGATTCAGGAAGTCTATTCCAGGCATATGCTGCAGCAAGATAAAAGAAACATAGACTGGAGTAGTCAGTGGAGGAGAAGGATACAGATAAGAGAGATTTACCATCTAGTAAATGTAGGAGAGCAGAAAACATAAAAAATACTGAATGGCAAAATCTATGAGGAAAGTATTTCATTGATAAGCTGAATTTGGGAGCAGGGTATGGGTTATGAATGTGGTATTCTGCCTTTCAGTGGGACAACCAAAGTGTTTTACTTATCATATGCAAGTAATTTCTCTGTCCCTAGTGGGCTCAAAATGTAAGTTTTGTACCTGGGGCAGTGGAGGGTTAGTTGATGTGGCCAGGGCACATAGAGCCACAATGGAAACTGACCACAGGTGGAACAAGAGATTATAATATAGATGAAATTCAATGGAAAATTAGCAAATGGTATATAGACATGATAATCCATGTTTAGTGAGTCTGGAGAAGCTAATAATGTATTCTCAAGAAGAAAAAAGGAAGAGGAGAAAGGAGAAATATATTCAAATATGTAATAGGCTGGAATAATATGCCTCAGGTACAAAATAAGGAACTGTTTACCACTTTGATTGTAACCACAGAAAGGCTGTATATCAAGGCCCATCCCCTTTCCCCCTTGATTCAATCACAGTATCCATTTAAGTAGGACCAATGAATGCATAGTCCTAAACTTAAATGGATAAGTTATCTGTTTAAGGGGCCCTTTTGCAAAGGCGTGTGAGGGCTAACACGCTAGTAGAATGTACCCGATTGGCATGACCGCTGGGGTAGTGCATGCACTCAGAGGCAATTCTAAGTTTGGCGTATGCCAAATCCTATGGTAAAAAATATATATCGCAGGGGTGTTGGCACACACTGCATCGTTTCAGTGTGGGTAGCGCATGAGCCCTTAACGCTAGGTCAGTGCGAGGGGATAAAGGCTCGGGCTATAAAAAGGAACATGATAGTTTTAATAGTAGCGTATGCCCATTTACCAGCCCATTACTAAATAACCTTTTCCCTGCAGTGGTAAAATATGGCACAGCACACGCCTAAAAGATGCCCACACTACCATAGGCCACTTTGTACCGTGACTTTGTAAAATGACCCGTAACTTATGACAACTATTTATGTATCCTACTTAACTTTGATCTAAAGGGGATGAATATCGCTACTGTCCAGTTGAGTTTTAGCTAAGCCATGGGAACAGTTATTTTCTCACCTCTTTTTATGCACATAACTCTTGATATCTGACCTAAAGTTATCAGTTTGCTAATCCTAAATTAAAAAAAGACTAATTTGGCTAAACTGGAAGATAACTGCTTAAATTATTTTGAATCTGTACCTCTGTGTATTTTGGTAATAACAATTTATTTACAAATCCTGATTTCTAACTGTAAACCCTTAGATCATGAGCAAATTCCCAGCATCCCACTGAATAGTGATAGGCAAATGTAAAATTCCAAGAAGGTCTCCCTTATCTAAAGATCCTTCATTAAGGTACAAATCAAATTGGCATTTCTAGATACAGACCATCTATGAATCATTAGTGTGTCTCCAATAGGAACTAAGCCACTATTCTACTTACTAGTAATAAAATCTCCATGTGGGAAAAGTTATATAGGACGGTGGTTCTGGGATTATTAAATTTCTCATTGTAACAAGTCCCCCAATCATGATGTCTCCATCCTTGTGGTATCCTGGTTTTACGCTTTTATATTTCATTGGTGGAAGCTGGCCCTCACTGGCCTTCCATTCGATGTAGCAAAGTATGAAAATCAGGATCAGAGGAGCTGCCATCTTTCAGGATGAGAAACAGCTTTTCCTATGAAACAAACTCCTGCTTGCCCTCCTCTGCAATTGTGGTATGAGGGAGGAAGTTTCAGAGGTATTGGATATTAAAATAATGTCAGGAAAAGTCATGTGATGACCAAGAATTTTCAAACTACACACCAGTAAATCTGTGCAAAGACACACAGGAGGTTGAGGGAAGACAGCACAAGTCTCATACTGATGTCACCCAGATCTCTGTATTATTAGCTGTGATTCAGCAGCTGGTGAGGGCACTGTTAAATCTTTATAGAGTCCTGCTCCTCAAAGATTCACACTCAAGGGATGTCTTCTCCTGATATGTGTTTGAAATTAAATACAAGTTGTTTTCTTTTCTTTCTTAATATAATCCTATAGAAATTGCACATTCATTAACCAGCAATTATTAATTATATAGAGAGTCTTGGTGAGATGAAAATAATTGTAATCAGTGATAGTGTACACATGTCTACCATCAATAGTACTTTCCTGTTTTTACATTTTTCTTCCTCTACATATTACTTCATATTTTTATAATGTAATGTGGTTGTCATGGTCATACTGTTAAACAAAAGAAAATGTGATGAATAAAACTATAGACACAGTTAAAATCACAACTTTCCAGCATGGGTTTGCTATTGACCAAATATGTGTTAAAGCAGGTTAGATGTGTTCACAGGAGATCTCTATTCTTTCAGTGGCTCATTTCTTGACTAAAGTGTGGTTATCATTAGAGTGTCATGTCCCTTATCCTGCATTAAATTGCTGTGTGGTCTGACAGCATTATAATCTTTGATGCCATTGGTATGTGCGTAGGTGCATGTTTAGCAAATATAGGGCACTGTTTATTAAGGTGCGCTAGCGTATGCTAAAAATGAGCACACTAACCTTGTAGATTCCCATAGGAATATTATGGGCATCAACATGGTTAGCACGCATTATAAACGCTAATGTGCCCCTAGTGTAGCTTAGTAAACAGGGCCCATAGTGAGGGGTAAGGTTGCCTTGACATTTGCTGAGATTCAACCACAGTGAAGGGTGGATACTGGTAATCACTTTTGGGAATGAGGCGAGCTCTAGATACAGTGTCAACCAAAGATATGCATGTGGGCACAACTGCAATAAGGCCTGAGATCTCCCTGTGCATGACATTCCCTGTTGTTTCCCTCATTATCTATATGGCCACCTACCTGTTCCCCTAACTTTTCCAATTGTGTAGGCTTCACACCTTGCGCATACAGAATGGATGGTTGGCTGTGGGAACCCCTGGAGTTTGTATACTGCATTCTGCTACTGAAAGTGTTACCTCTCAGTGATTGTATTTGCACCTTGATCATAAGAAAGCTGTGTTGGGATGGTGTGGACAATTTAGGATTGTCATTTCACTGATGTTAGGAGCCGAGTCTCTGGGTGCTGTGGGTGCTTGAGCACCCCTAATATTGAGAAAATTTCTTGCATGTGTCCAGGGAAGGGTTATTTCCACTGGGCTTAGCACCCCCAATAATTTTGAAAAGTTGGCTCCTATGCGTGATGTTGTCCTATGTAGCAAATCGAGGAGGCTTGCAGTGTCCGTTGGTCTTTTAACTGTTGTAATGTGTACTAGATTGCTATATGCTGTGATGCTGAGTCACTAATGTGACCCCAAAGACGTATTTGGGAGAGGGAGGATTCACATGACAAATTCCAAGATGACAGGGGCTGTCATGTTCTGGAATACCATGCAAACAAATGGACTATCGCAATTCACATTTATTTTTATTTAATATACCACAAATAAAAATAAAACAGCTGTTATTCAGCCTGCTGAAGGCAGGCCTTCTAAGTGCCACAATCGACTCTCAGTCTGGATATTGCCGGGTTAAACATAACCGGCCAAGTCAATATTCAGCACTGGCCAGTAAAGATTATGGTGCCCAATTTTGCCGCCAAACATCGCCGGCCAAGTGCTGAATATTCATAGCTAGTCAGTTATATCGTGCAATATAGCCAATTAGCTGCTTTATGCTATGCATTAGTATTCAGCGGAGATAACCGTTTATCTTGTAGTGAATATTAGTGCTTAGCCGTCTTAACACTATTTAACTAGTCAGGAGTCATTTGGGCCACTTAAATAGCGCTGCAAATGGGCCTGAAACTATCCAAATGGTTTACATATCTTCTAATATAATAAAACGCACCGTGAACGTTCTGAAGACAACGTTCTGAAGCCACTCAAACACTCCCTGGCTGTAGGGTTCATGGATTCGTGGTGTGAAGCCAGCCAGGCTACCAGTCGTCTATGCCCCGCCCTCGCGTCAAACGTCATGACGTCGAGGGCAAACGTCATGACGTCGACGGCGGAAAAAAAAACCAAAGCGCAGCGTCAGGGAAGGAGGCGGCGCTCCCGACGTCTCTAGCCTTCCCTTCGCTGTGTTCCGCCTTCTTCTGACGTCAAGGATGACATCAGAAGAAGGCGAAACACAGCGAAGGGAAGGCTAGACGTCGGGAGCGCCGCCTCCTTCCCTGATGCTGCGCTGCCGGAACTGCCGCCACGGAGGTAAATTTAAAAAGGAAAAAAAAAAAAAGGGATGTTGGGGGGAGAGAAGAGGGTGGGCAGTTGAACAATGGGAGCGGGAGGGCAGGGGAGAAACTACAGCAAGGATGCGAAGGGGGGGGGCATGGATGAGAAGGGGGGGGAAAGAAGAGGGCGGGCCAGGCTGGGACATGGGAGAGAGAAGAGCATGAATGCGAGGGGGGTCATGGAAGGGAGAGAGGGGAATTGCTGGAAAATGATGAATGGAGGGGGCAGGGGACAGAGGAGCATGGATGGCCATGGATTGGGATGGCAGGGCTCAGGGAGAGAGGGGAATTGCTGGAAAGGGATGAATGGAGGGGGCAGGGGACAGAGGAGCATGGATGGCCATGGATTGGGATGGCAGGGCTCAGGGAGAGAGGGGAATTGCTGGAAAGGGATGAATGGAGGGGCAGGGGACAGAGGAGCATGGATGGCCATGGATTGGGATGGCAGGGCTCAGGGAGAGAGGGAAATTGCTGGAAAGGGATGAATGGAGGGGGCAGGGGACAGAGGAGCATGGATGGCCATGGAGTGAGATGGCAGGGCTCAAGGAGAGAGGGGAATTGCTGGATAGGGATGAATGGAGGGGACAGATGGGCATGGATGGATATGGATTGCAGGGCAGGGCTTGGAGAGAGGGGAATTGCTGGATAGGGATGAATGGAGGGGGCAGGGGACAGGAGCATGGATGGGCATGGATTGGGAGGGCAGGGCTCAAGGAGAGAGGGGAATTGCTGCATAGGGATGAATGGAGGGGACAGATGGGCATGGATGGATATGGATTGCAGGACAGGGCTCAGGGAGAGAGGGGAATTGCTGGATTGGGATGAATGGAGGGGGCAGGTGACAGAGGAGCATGGATGGGCATGGATTGGGAGGGCAGGGCTCAGGGAGAGAGGGGAATTGCTGGAAAAGGTTGAATGGAGGGGGCAGGGGACAGATGGGCATGGATTGGAAGGGCAAGGCTCACACTCTCTCTCTCATATACAATGTCTTACTGACTCTGACTCTCACTCTCACACACTCTGTCTCACACTGTATCACATTCACTCTCTATGTGCCACACAGTCACACACTCGCTTGGTCTCATACACTCACTCTCACAGAGAATCTGTGTCTCACACACACTCTCTCTCTCGCACACACACACACACACACACACACACACACACACACACACACACACACACACTCTCTCTCTCACACTGTGTCTCACATACACACTTGCACACACTCTCATTCTCACACACACACACTCACACCCAGACTCACTCTCTCTCTCACACACACACTCACACTTACACTCTGACTCTCACACAGTCACTCTCACATACACTCTCCCAAACATACACACTCCGAGGAAAACCTTGCTAGCGCCCGTTTCATTTGTGTCAGAAACGGGCCTTTTTTACTAGTCTACTATAATAAAACTCACCCTCAATGTTCTGAAGACAACGTTCTGAAGTCACTCAGTCACTCCCTGAAGGGTTCGTCAGTTCATGGTGGTGAAGCCACAACACTGACCATGTCTGTCTGCCCCACCCTCGCATGACGGACCAATCAGAAAAAACACCCTCAACGTTCTGAAACACAAAGGACCATCACAACACCGTTCCCAGGCAACGCTAGGCAACGTAAGACGGACCAATCAGAGGAAACTACGTGACAATAAGGGAGGAGCATTCCCCAGCAGAATGTCTCATCATCTGTGCAGCATGGAGAGCAAAGAACCACCGCTGGAACGAGAGAAGAATATTCCTGCTGTGGGTATGTGCAAAAATAGATCGGGGTGGGGTTGGGGGTGGGGGTGAGAAATTTTTAAATGCCTAATGCCGGTACTGAACAGTGCCAGAGGGCCTATAGCACAGACTATATTTGGGATCGCTTGATGTGGAGTCGGAGGAGCCGGAAAACAACGTGCCCCTCACCATCTGGGACGTGGGCGAACAGGACAAGCTGCGGCCCAGCTGGAAGGATTACCCGTGACCCAGCCAGCAGCAAACAGCGAGCAAGGAATCACTGGTTTCCTTCCCTGCCTAGGAATCACTGGAGACTGGCTGCCAAACTAACGAAACAACCGCACACCGACGCACCACCTCCATCATTCGAAAGGCATCCACTCTTTCTTCAACAGAAATGCAAACTAATAATACAAAACAAACAAAGAATACATGGTTTCTCACGCGGCTAAAGGTAACTCCCCACCCCCTTCCTCTTCCCCTTTTGCCAAAGCAGCCAAGGTCATGCCCAACCATCCGCAGTCTCAGGCAAGCTGTCTCCCACCTCGGGGATTCCCCAAGCACCCGGAAAAAGACAGCGCTGATTCCCGCAGCGCATAAATGTTCCAGCATTCCCCTGCAGCCGGCCTGAAATGGACCGAACATACCGGATCACCCCCCGACGGCCCGAGACCGTGCTCTTCTCCCTTCCGCCAACTTAAAACAACCATCCCCGTCCTCAGGCAAGCCGTCACCCACCTCCAGGATGCCCAGAACCCCAGCCCAATAGAAAAATATGGCGCTGCTTCCAACAGCACATTTCTCTTCCAGCGTTCCCCTACAGCAGCCCTGAAACGGCCAAAAAATACCGACAGACCAAGAACGTGCTCCTCTACCTTCCGCCCATCTAAAACAACACTGCTGCCTCAGCACAACACAAAACAAAAAAAACCTGGAAAAAAATCCACCACTCAGCAAAGGCTGACCCCCCTACAACCACATTTACATTTCACCAACAGAAAGACTCCTCTCCACAAACCTCCTAGACAGACAAAACCACACACATACAATACAACAGAAACACACCCTCAAAGCCACACACCAATCCATCCCACTTTGCCAGCACAGCACATCCCCCAACCCCCCACCCAAAAAACAAAACAAAAAAAAAAGATACACATCAACAACCTGAACACACACCCCACACTCACACTCACACACAAAATAACTCTGTGACACATACACACACACACAAAAAAGCCACATGCCAGCGCCCGTTTCATTGGTTTTGGAAACGGGCCTTTTTTTACTAGTTATAAATATTAGGGTTGAAATGAGAGGATGGAAAGAAAATGTAAGTTGGGTAACATGGGAAACAATAAAATCCAAGAGAATGTACTGGGCTGGGGCTGGGCACCGCCATTTTGAAGCATGTGGGCTAGAGGCAGGAGGGAGTAGGCGGTCCTTCTGCCTTCAATGTTAGGGTACCTTTAGGGGTCTGGGGGGTGAAGGAGAATTCCACTATACCATCAAGGCTTTTAGTGGCCCCTAGAGGGTCTGGCCCATTAGTATTGGTGGGGGTTGGGGAGTCCACCAGACCAGTATTGTGTGTGTGTGTGTGTGGGGGGGGGGGGGGGGGGGGTGTCCACTGGACCGCCTGGGATGTTTTGGTTGCAGGAGGGGTCCACTGATCCACCGGGGAATTATGTTGAGGGGGGGATTGGGAGGGGTATGATCATCAAGAGATGCTATTGTATCATATTTGTGAGCACTGCCTAACACTCTGAACCAATCTGATCTTTATTGAAGAGACTTTAACCATTCAATCAACTGGAACAATATTTCAGCAGAGGATACCACTAAGGACACCATTTTTGAGAAGGAGTCAGCCAGTACAGGAGAAACTGGGGATACCTATTGTACCTGAATGTATATAGGACCACAAGAACATAATAATAGATATACTGGATCAGACCAGCAGTCCATCTAGCCCAGTATCCTGTTTCCATAGTGACCAATCCCGGTCACAGGTATCTGGCAGAAACCCAAATAGTAGGTAAATTCCATGCTACCAATCCTAGGGCAAGCAGTGGCTTCCCCATGTCTGTCTGAATAGCAGACTATGGACTTTTCGACCCTTAACTTGTCCAAACCTTTCTTAAACCCAGATAAAACTCACTGCTGGTACCACATCATCCGGCAACATGTTCCAGAGCTTAACTGTTCTTTGAGTGAAAAAAATATTTCCTCCTATTCCTTTTAAAAGTATTTTCACATAACGTACTACGCATCCAGTTTCTCCTTTTTGAGCAGCCAGCTTTGGAACGCTATACCCAGACCAATCAATAAACGACTTCTTGCCCTTTAGAAAAATGCTGAAAGCTCATCTCTTTAAGCAAGCCTACCCAAATGCCCCAACCTAATCTCGTCAACTTCCACCCCCAATTCTGTTCTGACTTAAATACCAACCTCCCATCCTTCTCTTTCCATCTCTCCTTAATTTTATCCCTCCTTACCCTTTCTCCCAAATTACACTATCCTATCCTGTCTACCCTCTTTTATCCTAGTCATATATTATCTAGCTCAACTTATCATACACTACTAAGCCCAACTTTACATTGTTTTACTACTGTTTTATTAAAATTCTATTAACTTTGTATTTCAAATTACTATGTAAGCTGCATTGAGCCTGCATTGTGTGGGAAAGCGCGGGGTACAAATGTAATAATAATAATAATAACTTCATTGAGAGTCCCATTGCATTTTTACTTTTTGAACGAGTAAAAAATTGATTCACTTTTAATCTACACCACTCATGATTTTGTAGACCTCAATCATATCCCCTCTTAGCCTTTTCTTTTCCAGACTGAAGAGTCCTAACCTGTTTAGCCTTTCCTCATATGAGAGGAAGTCCATCCTCTATCATTTTGGTCGCTTTTCTTTGAAACTTTTCTAATTCCACTATATCTTTTTTTAGATACGGCGACCAGAATTGAAAGCAGTACTCAAGGTGAGGTCACACCATGGAGCGATATAGAGGAATTATATTATTCTTAGTCTTATTTACCATCCCTTTCCTAATAATTCCTAGCATTCTGTTTGTTTTTGTTGGCTGCCACCACACACTAGGCAGAAAATTTCAGTGTCTTCCAATTTTCTTAGGTCTTCCTGTAGTGTTCCACAGTCCTCATGTTTTCTTAACAACCACCCTGAATAGTTTTGTGTCATCTATAAATTTAATCACCTCTTTTGTTCCAATTTCCAAATCATTTATAAATATGTTAAACATCTTTGGCTGTACCACAGACAAGTGGTATAGTACATAAGTACATAAGTAATGCCACACTGGGAAAAGACCAAGGATCCATCAAGCCCAGCATCCTGTCCGTGACAGCGGTCAATCCAGGCCAAGGGCACCTGGCAAGCTTCCCAAACATACAAACATACTATACTTGTTATTCCTGGAATTGTGTATTTTTCCCAAGTCCATTTAGTAGTGGTTTATGGACTTGTCCTTTAGGAAACTGTCTAACCCCTTTTTAAACTCTGCCAAGCTAACCGCCTTCACCACTTTCTCCGGCAATGAATTCCAGAGTTTAATTACGCGTTGGGTGAAGAAACATTTTCTCAGATTTGTTTTAAATTTACCACACTGTAGTTTCATCGCATGCCTCCTAGTCCTAGTATTTTTGGAAAGCGTGAACAGACGCTTCACATCCACCTGTTCCACTCCACGCATTATTTTATATGCCTCTATCGTGTCTCCCCTCAGATGTCTCTTCTCTAAACTGAAATGCCCTAGCCTCCTTAGTCTTTCTTCATAGGGAAGTCGTCCCATCCCCGCTATCATTTTAGTTGCCCTTCGCTGCACCTTTTCCAATTCTACTATCCTGCTTATTTTTGAAAGTCAAAGGCGTCCAAAAAGCGACCCAAAAGGCATATGTGCGTCTCCGTGACCAAAGTGCATCCAAACCTAATAATCGAAACACGACTTTAAAGACGCTCTCTACGCGCAAACGCCCATCGACGGCCGACATCATAAGGGGCGTGTCGGGGGCGTTTTAGGGGCGGTGTTACCAGATAGACGTTTCAAAGGTATAACGGATAGTGAAATGGTTTGGCGTGGGCGGGGACATGGGTGTTAGTAGTTGGACCTGAAATAAAAGGGACCAGAGTAAGGGCAAAATCGTCTTTAGACCCATTAGCGATTGTGCGGAGTTGGAGAGTGGCGAGATCATTGTTGGGAGAGCTGAATTGTTGTTTGGAGAGAAAGCTGAGAGTTTGTTGAGTACCTGTTACCTTTGTCTGTGTGCCCTAGTCTGAAAGTTTTCACCCTCACCTGCATCTTCTGTGTTTTACCTTTTCACCTTTTCCTACCCCTTCCTCGATCTGCCCCATCCCCTCCCCCTATTGTTACCACCCCTCTCGGCTGGACTGTAGTGATGTGCTCCCAGATACCTGTTGTTGTAGTCGTGGCGAATATCCAGGGAACACACACTCACAGCCGAGGGAGTGGAACAAATAAACTAACCTCGTCCTTTGCTCTCAAAGAATAAAGGAGGAAAAGAAGCTAAATTTAGGATTGGTTCCTGAAATGGAAGGACCAAACTTTCAGATTTGCAAAATATCTTTTTTTTTTATTGAATACAAATGCAAGCAAATTTTCATTCAAATAAACTCTAATTCACAATTAGTGTGTGGCTTAATAGAACTGCAATAACATATTCAACATTCAAATGTAGAACTGCATGTATACCCTTAACTTTTTCTGTTTCACCCAAAAAGGCAGAAAAGAACCTTTTCTGATAAGTATTTAAATTGTCTTTTTATCAAAATAAGATATTTGTTATTATTCTCTTTCCTGATGTAAAAATTGGAGCCTTTGTGTGCACTATTGGTGACTTTGCAGGGATCTCATGGATTTTTAATATCTGATGATCTGTTCCTTGGTTTTCCCTTAAGATGTTGTGAAAAAAATAATATATTCCTTTCAACACCCTTGACAATGTCACTTAGCTGTATTTGGATTTATTTAGGTGATGTCTTTCTTGCGTTGGAGCTCATCTGGAAATCCTTCAGCGGATGATCTACAGAAATTAACTCTCCCTGCTTGTCCAGGAACTGACTCCACTCTGGTGACAATTAATCAGTTCTCAATACAATGGTCACACTCTCTAATTGAAATAAAATAAGTTAAAGGTTTTCTCACTACAAAACCTATTTCTCACTGTTGATTCCCTGTTCTAAACACTCCAGCAGGCTTCAGTACTGCATTCAGAACCATCACACAGTACACAGTCCCTATTCCAATGATGTTTCAACATTTCATCTCACAAGCCCCACTCAAATACATAACATGACTCTGCATAGCTATCAGATCAATCTGGAGCATACAGCACACTCATACAAAAGCAGAGCTTAATCTGCCACCTCAAACCTTGTTCTGCAATCAGAACATGTGCACAAAACACACCTTCCACAGACATTGCCTACTAGCAACTTTCTCCAAATATCAGATTCACCTCTCAGTCCTTCCAAAATCCTTACACATTTTTTTTCCTGACACCCTTATAGGATTCTCGTGTAGTACAATTCCCACCACAAATCAAAGCCTCTCTCACCCTAAAATGGTAAATCACTTATCTCTGGAAATTCAGTGCTATACTGGAACATTCACACTCACCTCAGCTCACTTTCAATATCAAAGTACCCTTTTTCAATGTCACTTATTTCACTTTAAACTCATAAAATATACTTTTATTTCTTACATTTCACACACTCAGCACACGTTTCTCTCCCAGTCATTCCCTGCTCTCCTCTTCAGTTCACTCAGCAGCAGTGTTGCCAGGTGGAAAAATTTTTTCCCACCCAATCCAGCCTAAAAACAGCCCAAAACCCGCCCAAACTCAAACCCCCACCCCCGCGTCATCACCCCGCCCCCGCCGTCATCGGCCCCGCCTCCCCCGTCATCAGCCCCGCCTCCCCCATCATCGGTGGCGCCCAAAACATCACTAACCCCGCCCAAAACGTCACTAACCCCGCCCAAAAACGTCACTAACCCCGCGGCCGAAAAAGCCGCCCAAAAAAACGCCCTGAAGCCCAAAAAGCAGCCCAAAAAACCGCAACCCGCCGCGGGCAAAAATTTCCTGCGGCGGGTCGCGGAAAACCGCCCAATTGGGCGGTAAAACCGCCCACCTGGCAACACTGCTCAGCAGTCTCCCTGGCAACTCACCCCCCCCTAGAGGAATATCTGACATCACTCAACCAATCAGCTTGTCAGAGAAAGACAGGTTTTTTTTTTCTCTGATTTGTTTAGAATCTTGGCTGCTCTCCCTCCCCCATAGAAGTTACTGCAAAACTTCCTATATAGAGAGTTTCAAAGTCAATTTTAACCTGACTTGTACCCAAAACAGCAAGGAACATTTTATAGTACAATCCCCACCTAATCATGGGTTATTTTTTTTTTTGTAAAATAAAACCATATTTAAGAAACATCTCACACTTCACCTAACTCAAAAAAAAAAAATTCCCAAACTAACTTTAAACCTTTTCCAGCCAGCACCATCCACCAAAACCCTGGCACAGCCCCCCCACCCCCCCAGAGCCCCAGGGAAAAAACCTTTAATATATGTTACCAGTTACCATATATTACACTATCCCTCTCCATTCACTGTTCCCAAGTTACTATTTGTATTCCCTTACCTTTGTAGTGCTGCAGCTGTTTGTTTGACCACAGTCATTTCCTGTTTGTCGAGTGAGTGGCCAGATAGAGTGCTTGCATTTGCAGCGTGTTTGTCGGTGGTTGGAGTCAGGTTCTGTTTGTTGTTGTTGTTGAGCACTAGTGGGGAAATGGAGGGACTAAATTTACTGGTGGCTTGCATGGTGGAGGAAGAGGACACACACCGCAGGAGCTATTCACTGCCCTGAGTGTTCAGGGCCTGCACCACTTTCCTAGACCTCACTGACCAGCAGTGTCTCACAAGGTTCCGGTTCGATAGGGCGACCATTCAGCAGCTTTGTGAGCAGCTGCAACCCCTTCTTCAGCCCAGGACCCATAGGAATAACCCTATCCCTGTCCACCTCAAAGTCACTGCCTCTCTCTCTGTCCCTGCCACTGGGAGTTTCCAGTCTGTACTAGCTGTTACCACAGGTTTCACCCAGGCTTCTATTTCAAACTGTCTCACTCAGTTCCTTGCTGCTTTCCTTACCCACACCTCTCAATACATCACCTTCCCCACCACTCCCCAGGCCCTGCAGAACAACATGGCTGCCTTCTACGCTGTTGCTCACTTCCCCTCAATCATAGGTGTGATAGACTGCACACATGTTGCACTGAGACCCCCCCCCCCCCCCCGCCAGACACGAGAGGCCACTTACAGAAACCGCAAAGCCTTTCACTCCATGAATATGCAAGTGGTGTGTGATGCCCAGGGGGAGATCATAGATGTGTGTGCCCGCTACCCAGGGTCCACTCATGATGCGTATATCCTGCAGCACTCCGCCATCTGCCAGAGGTTTGAGCAAGGGGAGTTCCCTGGTGGATGGCTACTAGGTAAGTGCAGCATGGATCTGCCTAAACTATACCTTCTACACAACCCACTATACCCCCCACCACCACCACCACAAGGTACCTGCTCCAAACAACACACACTCATCTTTCTCATTCTGCTTCTCCCCAAAGGTGACAGAGGATGTGGCTCATGACCCCCGTGGTGAACCCACAGCCAGAAGAGACCTACAACGCCAGACATTGCAGCACCCGTGGGATCATTGAGCGAACGTTTGTGTAGGAGTGGCCACCGGATCCGGCCTGCATCAGCACTGGACCAGGACTGTCAGGACTGCCTCAAGACCTGTGCATATTTACCAAAGGACTTTGCCTTCTTTATACCAGATTCCAGAACTGAACTTTTACAGAACTTTTACATTCTCTTGCTCTGTGCCTTAACCACAAACTGTCAGCTCCTGCTTGCAAGATACAAAAGTTGCTGAAATAACTGTTTAACAGGATGCAGGTGCAGTAGATAACAGCTTGTAACACTTAGCAGCCAAGGCTTGAGAAAGGAAGCAGCCTGCACGTAGACGCCACATGAATAGAAGATAGCTTGGGAGTGTCGCCACCCCCACCCTGCATCTCTGAGCCCTAAGCACTGTTGAACCTTATCAGCCCTGCGAAAGAAGCATTGTGTGATTATGTGTGTGTGTGTGTGCTAGAACAGAGCGATAAGTTTCGTTTTCCTTGCCATTATCATTTCAGTGTTATGACGTGTGTATGTACTGTAAGAACTACCAAAGACTACAAATGTGCACTGCGCATGACAAGTATGATGTATACAGCACCCAATGCGCAGGCCCATAGGGGAGGTATAAATGTGAGTGTCAGATGATTTCTGACACACAGTATCCTGAGACTGAACTCAGTGCTGTTACATTGCTAGCAATAAAAGCTGTCTTGCCTTTGGAACCAGTTGCCTCTTGTCTCCTGATTTACTAGCTGAGAATCCTGTTACATTTCTGGCGAGCCAGCCAGGAGAACATAGAGGGAAATGGATTATATTCTTTCCCCTCCCTCACTGCACGGTCATGCCGGGGTGGTCGGGCCCCCCCCCCCCCCCCCCCCCCGGATGGGTGGTGAGTGGCCACCACTGAGTTCAGTGTCTACCCCCGGCAGAGGGCTGACCGACACTGGCTGGCTGGCTGGCAGTGGGGCTGTGAGGTTCCAGCAAGACACCTTTCTTGATCTCCGGAGAAGAGCGCGCCAGCAGGCCACGTCCGAAGACAGCGGACAGGTGAGTATACTCTGGGCATTAGACCGACCCGGTAAAGGGTTGAAGAGGGGCTTGATCTCCCCCTTAGCCAGTGCCGAGTACGGACTAGGTCCCAAAACCCACTAGGCTCCGGGAAGAAACCGAACGGGAGGGTTTCTTGTGGCGTATGAAATTTGAGTGATTGGGCCTGCAGTTCCGGATCGGGCGACCGCACTCCGGTCAGGCCGACTGTTGACCCTTTTGTGTCCGGTGGAACGAGACCCCTTACTCCTCCACCATCCTTTTCCCCCTCTGTCTGTCTCCTATCCTTTGGCATTCAGGTTAGGATGGGCAGGGGTGGGTCCACTCCGTTAGATTTAATGACTGAGCACTTTAGTGAAGTGTTCGACCTGGAACAATGTAGTAGAGCCGGGATGATACAGCGATGCCAATTCATGTGGCCCGGTCTGGGGAGATTTGTCGACTGGCCACCGGAAGGCTCATTCGAATATGAGAAAGTAGCTGCAGTTCAGAATGTTGTTATAGTCGAGGGAAACCCAGGCTGTCCCGAGGATATTCCGTATGTGGAAGGGTGGGCTAATGTAGTCCGGGACCCGCCGTCATGGGCCCAGCATAAGGTCGAGAAGGCCACACTCATGGTAATAGCCCAGCGGAAGGGTCGCAAGACCAAGTTGAAGCCCCAACCCCCTAAACCCCTGACAACGCTTGCCGTCGCGAAGACAGTAGAGAAACCGAATATTGAGAGCGAGCCCAGTAGTACCCTTCCAAGACCCCCGAAGGGCACCCAAAGCAAGACCCCTTACCCCAAGAAGGCCCCTATACTGAGTACGACAGAGGCCTATGAGGAGGACCCAGCACCACCCCCTTACAGTCCGATATACCCCAACCTTGAAGACTTGGCCGAGGACCAGGGCACTGCCAAGGCCTCAGCCCCAGGGGCGGAACCCGATGAACCCTCTGAAACCAAACCTGCAGCCCCTGAAACTCTCAGGAAAAGCCAGAGAGCTACCAAACCAATAACTCAATTTCCCCAGTCGAGTCCACTGAGTACCACAACCACCAGAAGAGCAGGCCCCAGATGAGCCGGATGAGGAGCCCCTTTCAACTCCCGCCCACAGAGCAGAGCTCACTGCTCACCAGCTGGGGGTCAAAGCGAGACAAAGACTCATCGAAACAAGTTTTCTGTGAGAGTAAGTGCACATTTATTTCTATCACATAAGTATTTACAGCACACCACCACCACCACCCTCACCCCCCTCCCTCCCACCAACCCTCACCCTCCAGCATGTCCCATCACTTTCCCCATCCCCTCCCCCGTCCCCCCTACCCCTCCCACTGTGTTCCTTTGTAGCTGGTGCTGCAGGGGAAGTCTGTTCACACTCCTCTGATGGGCTGCTCCCACTGTCCTCCTCTGTATCCACACAGCAGCCTGCTGCCTCGGCTGCCCTGTGGAAGTCCGGCCACCTTGTGGGCTGCAACCTGTGCACAGGACCCAGAACGGGAACTGGTGGGATGGGTGCTGCAGCAGTGGCTGGGGAGGCGGACGATCTCAAGGTCCTCCTCTTAGCCGGTGGTTCCTGTGCACTGGAGGAAGTGGATGCATAGGCGCCCCGTATAAGAGGCTTGGGGAGGCTAAGCCTCCCCAGCCCAAACATTACCTTCCCCTGCCTCCTTAAATTCAGTGCAGGAAAGAAGTTCGTGGTCAGAACAATTACAAAACCTCCCCCTGTGTGATGAACTTCCTGCTGCCTTTCTGTTCCGGTGGCAGAGCCTCGCTGTGACTGTGAGCCTGCCTGACTGTTGCAGCACGTGACTCCACTATTTACAGTCAGTTACCGACCTAGACAGGGAGGGAGCGGAGGCAGCAGCAGATCAAGCAAGTGCTGAAGAAGTGGGTAAGTGTTGAGGGGGAGGAGTATTTGGGTTTCTTATTTATTGCTTTGCTGGAGGGAGAGGAGGGGAGGGCAAGACAGTGGGGCATACTCACGCCTGGCTGACAGTTTTGAGGCAGTGTGCTGCTCAGAAAGAAGAATTTTTGTTTCTCTGCTTCTGTGTGTACATAGCAAAAGGGTAGAAGGAGTCTTTTTTTCTAGCTAGTGGCTGGGAAGTTTCAAAGGTACTTTTAGTAAAGCTAGACTGCACAGCAGCAGTCTATCTGCAGGTCCTTTAAAGTTATACATTCAGGGTTGTTTTTCTCACTGTTTAGTTCAGTCACTTCTTGTTATTTATGGCCACTGAGGGCAATAAGGGGTTAAAAACTAGCTCTGCACAACCAGATAGTGATGGACCCTTTTGGATTTTTCTAGTATGGAATGATAAACTTTCTGACAAAGAATATTGTGGTCCAAAACCAAAACATCAAAGAAGTAAGGACACATAATATTGTGCAATCACTACCCACAGATCTGTATTCTGGAGTCTGAAAATTGCCCCATTCTTATTTTTTAGGGAAAACATTTTTAAAAATCACCAACCCAAATTCAAATTTTACCTAAAAAATCAAGATGTAGAGTGCACCCTAGCCTTACATTCTGATTCTACAAAGAGAAAAAGTCATTGTCATCAATGAGGACTATGCTTTCTGGCCAAATTTAGATCCCATGATACAGGATTCTAGAAAGAGCCCTATAATTGCTCCCACTCTATGGATTCTTGCTGCAGTGTCAGACTGGGGACAGTGAGAGGGAGGGGCTATTAAAACGGGGACAATCTCTGAGTAGTTGTAAATGAAGCCTTATAGCACTAGAATTCCAGCAATGCTCCTGATTGAACTGAAAGTGAAAGAAAGAAAGAAAGAAAGAAAGAAAGAAAGAAAGAAAGAAAGAAAGAAAGAAAGAAAGAAAGAAAGAAAGAAAGAAAGAAAGAAAATACATGCACATGTGGGCTAAATATTTATACGTTAACATGACTATATGGAGACACACCATGCATTATTTCAGCATGCTTCTGCTAAAGCTTCATTTGCATTTGATCTATCATCATTTAAATACACATGCATACTAATTTCAGTGCATACACATAAATGTCTTTTCAAACCACTAAGGCATAAATACATAAGCATTGTCCTAGTGGGACAGACAAAAGCTCTGTCAAGCTACTCAAGCCCAGTATGTTTCCAACAGTGGCAAGTCCAGGTGACAAGTATCTGTCAGTACCCAAAATAGTAAATGGATTCCATCCTGCTTATTCCAGTTTGTGTATAGTGTTTGCAGTGGAGAGATTGTGTGTTGGCCTTACTGAGGTGGCACCAAAACATCAGAAAGGGTTTACAGCGTAAATCATGACACATTACCTCTTGAAGGATCTACATATGGTTGTTAATAAAAGGAGCTCATTGGGAACACTATCCACCCTAAAAGGGTGATTTGTGGCTCTACATGAGAATTGTGATATTATGATCCCTTGTTTCATATTGTTGACGGTCTGCATTTTCCCTATGGGTGCTATATTGGTGTATTAGGTTCTGCCCAGTGTAATATTTATGGTACAGTAAGGTTCTGAGTGTGTTTTTGCACAAAGTTGTGCATAGTGTTTTGCAGTTGAGCGATTGTGGTTAGTATATGCTTTGAGCAACCACTTTATTCTTTGACATATGAGATATATCTAATATCTAAATTTAATAAAAGGTATTAACTGTGACTATTTTATTTTTACTTATTTTTTTTTTGGGAATGCTGAAGAAACATTAAAGGAGCAATTCTGGGCCTGAAGGATGAAGTATTACAACGAGAAGTGTCAAAAAGGAGCGAGGACAATCTGGATATGCTGTTCTCAGACCTGATGCAGAGTGCCATTCGTTGGGCTGGAGAAGAAAAGGGGTTGACTCCGTTCGAGGCTGCCCCGAAGAGAATTTTGCAAAAAACTCGAGAGGATGCTGGGGATTATAGCAGGTCTGAGGAATCGACTGCTGGTGTGATGATGCAACAGATGGCCAGCATGTTCGCTCGGTTGTGTGAGCAACAAGAAGAATGGAGCAGGCAGAGACGGGAAAGGGGTGGTGCGAGATTCACAGGCTCCAGAGGAGGGTATGCAGGGTTTAATCCACCCAGAACTAGTTTGGGTGAGTTGATATGTTTCTGCTGCCAAGAACTGGGACATATCGCTCGTAACTGTCAAAGTGAGAGGGTGAATCATTCTTACCAGACAGGAAAACAAGATCCGACTGAGAAACCAGGCACCAGTGGGAGCTTCTCAAGAGGTGCGGCAGGCCGTGATGAACAAGTGGGTCCTGATCGAGGTGATAAAACCAAGCCTGCTGTAGGGATGCAAAAACATCTGAGTGGTGATCAAATAAGTGATGACAAACTCTTTGGAGAAGAGGCAATTGGATCGAGTCCGATCCTGAAAGTTAAGATTGGAGATGTGGAGACGCTGTGTACGGTGGACACAGGCTCAAATTTGTCAACCATACTCACGAGCTTCTTTTACAAAGAGTTCGATAATACGGATCGACTTAGGGATGCTAGTCGGTTGACTCTTGTTGCTGTTAATGGCACAGAACTTCCAGTACTCGGTTACATTGAGGCAGATGTCCAATGCTTGGGGCAGCTCGTGCCGAGAAGATGTATTTTTTTGGTGAAGGATAATTTCCATGAGGGCCGTGTTGAGAACAATACCATTCAAGGGATACTGGGAATGAACGTCCTGCAACATTTGGAGGGCTTGTTTAAAGATCTCTCCTGTTTCACGTTAGAACCAGTGAGAATTTCAGGAATCCTGTCAAAAATTTCCCAAAGGCGAATCTCCAAGACTGGTGAAGCGGAAGGGCTGGTGAAGCTCCAAGGAAGAGTGAATCAGGTGGTGCCAGCCATGTCAGAGAAAATATTGCTGGGGAAGTGCCAGCAAATTCGTGGTGTTGCGGGCCCAATATTAGTGTCCGCTTCAGGAAGGATCAACTTGCCAGAGAAGATTTTAGTAGCAAACACATTGGTTACTCCTCACCATGGGAATGTGCTGGTGAGGATGATAAATGTTGGAGTGCGGGACTTAGTGATTCCCTGTCAGGCTCAGATTGCAGAAGTTCACAAGCCCACGCTGATCGTTCCTGAACGTGAACTGAGTGAATTTGAGGAAATGGAAGGTGATTGGGAGGAAGAGCTTCCAAAGGTAAAAGTGGATTGGGACCAACAGTCTAGGAAGTTAAAAGAACTGCTATGGAAGCATAGATCTGTGTTTTCGTCCTGCGATACTGATATAGGATATTCAAGTTTGGTTTCGCATAGAATCAATACCGGGGACACTAATCCAATTAGACAACCTTTCCGGCGAATCTCCCCACACATTTTTAGTCAGTTTAAAGCCCATGTGAATGATCTAGTGCACCAAGGGATTTTGCGAAAGAGCCAAAGCCCCTGGGCTTCTCCGGCAGTGGTAATCAGGAAGAAAGATGGGAGTATCTGCTTCTGCTGCGACTATAGGAAGCTGAATGCGGTGACTATCAGAGACGTTTATCCCTTGCCTAGAATAGATGAGTCCCTGGATACGCTAGGGAACTCTAAATGGTTTACCTCTCTGGACATGACTTCGGGATATTTTCAGATGGGGATGTTTCCCGGGGATATGGAGAAAACAGCAGTCACCACACCCTTAGGACTTTTTGAGTGGACTCGAATGCCATTTGGGTTGTGCAACGCTCCTGCCAGCTTCCAACAATTAATGGAGATGGTTTTCGAGGTCCTTCTGCTGTACCTGGATGACATTCTGGTCTATTCGCCAAACTTTGATCAACATCTTGAGAGGTTGGAGCTGGTGTTCGAAAGGATGCGAAAACACGGATTGAAGTTGAAACCGGCCAAGTGCAAACTTGTCTGTCGGGAAGTAAGATTTCTTGGGTATATCGTGTCCCAGCTTGGTGTGTCAGCAGATACGGAGAAAGTGAGGGCACTACGGGAATGGAAGGTCCCTACCAGCAAGACAGAAGTACGGAGTTTCCTAGGTTTTGCTAGTTTCTACAGAAGATTCGTGAAGAATTTCGCACAGACAGTGGCACCATTACACGCTCTGACAGGGAAGTCTACTCCTGAAGGGTTCAGTTTTAATTGGTCGGAAGATTGCCAACAAGCATTTGAGACGCTCAAGGAAATAATGTCCACTGCTCCGGTTCTAGCGTACCCTGTGTTCACTGAACCATTCATACTTTCCACTGATGCGAGTAACAGAGGCCTAGGTGCGATCCTCAGTCAGGTGCAAGATGGAGTGGAGAGAGTTATTGCTTTCGCCAGCAGAGGATTGAGGAAGTCGGAACGCAATGAGAGCAACTATTCGGCGTTCAAATTAGAGTTACTGGCACTTAAGTGGGCCTGTACAGAGAAATTCAGAGAATATTTGATCTATAAGAAGTTTGTGGTACGCACTGATCATAACCCTCTTAAATATCTGGATACTGGGAAGGTACATGCTGTGGAACAACGTTGGCTGGCACAGCTTGCAGAATTGGATTTCTCTGTTGAGTACAAACTGGGCAAAAACAACCTTGTGGTAGATGTACTTTCCAGACTACCGTGCACTGAAGAGCCTGAAGAAATTGAGGAAGACACTGGTAAAGATTTTCTGAAGTTGACTTGCTCATGGCTGTCGGTGCAAAGAAACAGGAAGAGAGCAAATCCTTGGAAGGAGTCTAATCAATGTGGAAAAGTGCAAATGTCTGTGCCAGATTCTGATGTCAGGAGGGCACAAAATGAGGATGAGACTTTGAAGAGTGTTATGACCTGGCTAGAGGAGGGCTGTTCACCAGAATCCGAAGAACTAAATTCTCTCGAGAAGAGGCTGCTCTGGAGGCACCGGGATCGGCTTCTAATTAAGGATGGTGTATTGTTTAGAAGGTACGAAGCTTGTCGATTTGGACATGACGAATTGCAAGTTGTGGTACCTGAGGCTTTGAAGAAGCAGCAATTGGAAATCTATCATGATCGTATGGGGCATTACGCTGCTGAGACCACATTCAAGAACCTACGAAGAACCCATTTTTGGGTATGAATGAAGAGAGATGTTGAACAGTGGGTTCAAAACTGTCAAAGATGTTGCTTCTCTAAAGACCTATTCCTGAGACAGAAGACAGAACTCAGTTGTTTTAATGTAATTAAACCTCAGGAAGTATTGGCGATAGACTTTACAATGTTAGAAAGGGACAGCAGGGGCTTCAAAAATGTGCTTGTGATGACGGACATGTTCTCCAGGTTCGTTGTGGCAGTCCCTACCAAGAATCAGACGGCGAAGACCACAGCCAAAGTCCTGGTGAATCATTGGTTTGCTGTGTATGGATTGCCGGAGAGACTGCACTCTCATCAAGGAGCCGCATTCGAGTCCCTCATTCTTAAGAACTTGTGCCAATGGTACGGCATTAAAAAGACACAGACTACTCCATATCATCCCCAGGGACACGGAAGATGCGAACGGTACAATCGGACACTACATCAGATACTTCGCATGTTCCCGGAGGAAAAGAAGAGGTGCTGGTCCCAATTTTTACCAGAGGTAAACCAGATTTATAATAGCTCTATCCATCACGCTACTGGTTATACTCCAGCATTCCTATTTCTTGGGAGGGAAAGTTTGCTGCCGCATGAGTTACTGGTTCCTGAAGCAGAGGAATCGTGGGAAGATGGGATGATCGTGTCGTTATAAGATTGGCTCAGGTCACACTAAAACAGGCTGAAATTCGCTCAGGAACAGGCCAGAAAAACTTCTGAAGAACAGGGGGAACAAATTCGAAAACAGTATAACAAGAGAGCCGGAGCGGAAACACTACAAGAGGGAGATTGGGTGTTGCTTCGGAGACGTGGATTTAGTGGGAGGCACAAGATACAGGACATTTGGGAGAGGGACCCATATAAGGTTATCCAAATTTGGGGGGAGAATTCAAGTGTCCTGAAAATACAAAATGATGAATACGGAGAGAAAGTTGTTCATCGTAACTTAGTGAAAAAATGTAATTTTGTGGTGGTGGAAACAGAAGTTCCTCAGAACCCGGTGGGGGGATTCTTTCAGGAAATGAGTACACCTTGTCCTAGGGTGGAAAAGGATAAAAGTAATCTTGGGTATATTATTTTTTCAGAAGTCACATTTAGTCCTGGGGTTTTGACAAATGAATGTGAAACTGATGGAAATGTGAGAAGTTCTAATAGAATTAATAAAGGGGTGTGTCCTTCATTTCTAACTGAAAATTACATTTTAGAATAAGTTAGATATTTGGTGTTATGATAATAATGAAGTTGGGTACTTCGTATCCCGGGAAGGGAGAGCTAAGCTGGTGAATGAGGGATGGTGAATGTAAAGAATTTTGATAAATATCAGATCAAACTTCTGTTTCCCCTCATTCACACGCATTCTGAATTATTGGGATGCTGTTGGGTATATATATAAACTAGGATACGGTTGGTGTTGGGTTAATAAATGTTGTTTGCTGTTGATAAAGGTTAGAAATAATAATAAGTGATGGAGGGTAGAGTATTTCACTTTATTGGCTTAGGTGGGATTGCAGAGTGTAAGATTGGAAGCAGGGTTGGTGCTGTGAATGTGGTGTGACAAGTGACAGTGTTGTGGTGTGAATTAGATACATTGGCGATGGAAAAGTAGAGTTGTATGGAATGTCTGTTGAATTTAGGTTGTGAGTAAGTGGAAGGAATATTGGGGACAATATTCGATCTTAAAACATGGGTGAATGTAACATAGGAACAGGGAAAGGGAAAAAATATATATAATTAAGTTTTTTTTACTCACCTGTGGATGTCCGGAGGATACAGGGCAGTGAGGGGAAGTTTGAGGCATCGTTTGGGGTTGAGGCACGAGAGGAGAGGTGCAGGACTTGTGGGAACGCTGGGGGGAGAGTGCTGGCAGTGAGGAGCACTGTGGGAGGCAGTGCCAGAAGATTTGGTGCTCCGGGGACGGTTGGGCACGTCCCCGGAGGTGGGGGAAGCAGCAGCAACATTTTTGGGGCCAGTGTTGCGCTGGGATGTCGGGCAGGAGGCAGCGCCGTAATTTTCAGGGAGAGGAGCAACGCAGCGCCGTCTTTGTGGGCCAATCAGGGAAGCCGGTGCGCCAGGACAGCGCCGTCATTTTGGGGCTCCCGGGGACGAATGGTCCCTGGGGGTGAGGAAGAGAACCGGGCACCGCCGTTGTTTTTGGTGCCTTTGGGGCCGTGTTGGGAGGTTCCGGGTCTGGTTGGGGCCGGTTCGCGGGTCCAGGACGTTTGGGCATCTCCGGGAGGGAGCAGCATTGTGGTTTGGTGTCCTCCGCGATTGTGCGAGGACACCAGAGGCGGAAGGGACGCCGGAGACAGTTCGGCGAGGAGAAGAAGATGGCCAGCAAGAAGAAGACGTCGGCGCTTGTGTGCATGAGGCGGCGCGCCTCATGCACATATTGGGAACACGCGTAGCTCCGTGTAGGCCGAAGCCGGGGCCTAAATTTTGGGCCGGCTTCGGAGCTTTTTTGTTTTTACCTCCGATTTTGGACAGTGACTTTGAGGACCGGAACCGGCGGGGGTCTTCAAGTGAGAGGAAATTCGGCAATCAAGTAAGGGGGTTTTAAACCCAAAATTTAAATGAGTTTAATTTTTAATTGTGAAAATGCGGTTATTTTTAGTAAATTAGGGGTTTATCGGATTTCGACGGGGTTTTCTGTTTTGTGATCGGGGAATTTTTTGTGATTTTTCGGGTGCGTTTGTTTTGGGGTTTAATTATTTTAAATGTTAGTTTTAGTTAAAGTGTGAAAATAGGGGTCGTAAAAGGGTTAAATTTGTTTTATTCGACGCAGCGGGTTCAGAGGGAGGTGTTTGAATTTTTG
This sequence comes from Microcaecilia unicolor, assembly GCF_901765095.1. Taxonomy (NCBI): domain Eukaryota; kingdom Metazoa; phylum Chordata; class Amphibia; order Gymnophiona; family Siphonopidae; genus Microcaecilia; species Microcaecilia unicolor. Next base: position 224,504,738 of record NC_044033.1, on the reverse strand, counting down.
GGATGTTTTAAAATTAAATTTGGGATTTTTAAAGGGGTGTTTGAGGAGAAATTAGTGGGGCAGACAATAAATTTAGGGAATGTTAAATTTGGAAATTATAGGTTAATAGGGTTCGGAGGGGTTAATGTTTATTGAAATTTTGGGGTAATTTAAAGTTTTATGTAGTTTTTGGTTAATTAAAAATATTTCCCATTTATTTCTATGGGATTGGATTAATTAAAATGGAGCTGGAGCAGTGCTGAGCAACATTCCGCCTGTCAGCGGAATGTGGAAATAGGCTGGTGACTGGCTAAGTGGGACACGGAATGGGAAGCCAGGGTCTGGTTACCTGGGAGATGGGGCTGGTTGGCAGTTGCAGAGAGTGTCTGGCAATGAAAGCGTGTGGATGTGCTGCTGTGAGTGGGAAAATCAGAGAGAAATTTTGTGGAAAGAGAAACGTGTGAGAGAGAGAGTGATAAAAGTGTCTAAATGAGAGTGAGAGTAACGGTGTGAGAGAGCTAGTGCAGTGCTTGAATGATTCTGTGATACAGAGTGGCTGTCAGACTCTCTTGCATAGCATAGGGATATAAAAACAAAATAGCTAGGCTTGGAAGTGTTAGGGATTGTTATAGTTAATTTTATTTTGTTAGATTGTAACTGGCCACAGTATTTGTTAATATGCCCTATCAGTGAAAAGGATGTTCCAGAAAGCAGGAAAGACAGAGTTTTGCCTACTTTAAGTTGCTTAAGCATGAGGTTTAGGAGGAACCTTCGACCAGACGGGACCGGCTGGTGATCAGAAACCGACAAGGGCCCCGACGCAAGAAAGACTTCTTAGAACTGCGGCAACACCAGACAGCTAAGTGAACTGGGTTAAATAGTGCGAGGAAAAAAATACAAACTTACCTGAAAAGTCTCCCGGGAGTGAAAAAGCTAGACGAACCTGAAAGAGAAAAACACAAAGAATCAAATTCTTAATAGAAATAGTCACACCCACATAAAAATGGGAGAGGATAGAAAGGGAAAAAGAAAAACATTAAGCACTTGAACTCCTGTGGTCACATGAAGGGATACATTGAAAAGTTAGGGATAATGGTATATATGTACTTATCTGAATTTCTTTCATGGTGTTGATATTGGAAAAGAATTCTGAAACAGAAAGAGTGACAAAAGGGTTAAAAGGATATTAGTTTATTAAATGTTTTTTAAAAACGCATGCACTTCAAATGGTATAGATTAAGCTACAAAAATTATTTGACAACCCTTAGATTTAAAAATATGTTTATATAAGCAAATAAATTCAAATCTTATTAATTTTCATTAGTAAGACTGGTTTCTTCCAACATCAGGATAAATCCAATTTTAGTTTCTTTTCCCCTTCCACTCTTCGGGGGTGGAAGGTTAGGTTAGTGACCTGTAAGGCTCCCAGTTTCAGTGGTGTGAGCTCAGAATTAGGACAGGACTACAACTACAGCAAATCTGATTTCACACATTCCTACTGAAATTCAGGGGGTCCACTACATATACATGAGTCAAAAATAAATAAATAAATAAGTGAAGGACATTTGTGCATGTCTTGTTTTACTACTGACTTGCTACACTGCCCAGAACTGCTTTATGACCCAGGTTGCTTGCTCCTTTACTTTAATGCATGTGGGCCTCAGTGGCTACAGCACAGCACAGAGGTGTGGGAAGGAAATATGCAGACTGTGATGATGGGAAAAGAGGAGGGAGTGGGGAAGGTTCCCCAAGCTGTGAAACACTGGTAACCTACACACACTACTACTACTACTACTAATGAAATAGAGCTTACAATTTAATGAAGATAGGCAGACAGGACAAGTAAGAGGTAAGGGAACGACTAAAGTGGGGATAGTGAGTGAACGACTAAAGTGGGGATAGTGAGTAAAGGTACTGAGCAAGTGAGTAGTGGTTAGGAGTTAAAGGCAACATCATAAAGGTGTCCTTTTAGTGTACTCTTCAACACAGTCAGAGACACACATTGCTCAAACTCCAAACCCCACCTCCCTCCACCCCCCACCTCCTGTTCCCCACTTGTGTAAGACAGTGTATTGCAGCACAACAGATACCCCAGCTTCATAATGGTCAACCTACCTGAGCCCTCAGGCTGTCTTGAGGTGTCAAGGGCCCCGATCCCATGGATCCCCTCCTGGGGTAAGAGGCCGTGAATCCTGCGCTCCAAGGGGGTGAGGTTACCGGTGTCATCTGCTGGGGGGTTGGCACCAGCCTTCCTCCTCACATCCCGCCTCAGCTTGCGCCACTTGCGTTTGCAGTCTTCCACGTCTCGCCCACAATGAAAGACTGTATTCAGGCGGTCCCTAACCGCCTCCCATTCCCGCTGCTTTGTAGTGGCAGCGAGCCTCTGGCCTGTGGGAGCGAAGAGATTGGTGTGCTTTCTCTCGATCTCCTGGACCAGTAGCTCAACTTCGGCATCACTAAAATTACCCTTATGGGTCGGGGGCTGCAGTGGTGCCATGATATGAATAAGTTTCGAAAATACGGAGAAGAACGCCTAAATACTCGCCCATGTAGGAACCAGATAGGTGGGCCTGACATGTGCGTACTAATTTCGATTATGCACAAAATCCCTAAACGTCCGCACCTGCTCTAGCGATTTGGGCCGCGTGATTTCGATTATGGGTGGAGAGCTATGGGCGTTCACACCTGCATACCCTTTATTGATAGCCCTTTAAAACGCCATTCTCTGTGCTTGCACCTTCCCGGTTTTTCTTTACATTATGCGTTGGTATTTCAAAGCGCTTTAGCTTCACTTATAGTAACCTTTGTGTTTGCCACTGCTTTAGTACACCTGTTTAGTTTGGAGGTTCTTAATTTTGGCGGCGGCCACCACTTCCGTTTGCACTCTTCCACATCCCTTGAGCTGCTCCCTTACTGTCTCCCATTCTCTGTGCGTGGTTGTAGCAGCTAGTCTGTGGGAGCGAAGAGATTGGTACAATGGCACCAAAGCAAGCAAGGGTCAATTGACTGCTCCAGAAATCGAGTTACTGATCCGGGAGATAAAAGACACACCAATCATGTACACAATCTTGCAACAGAAGTTCAAGTTAAGCTCATACTTCTCAGCCACCTCTTCTCTTTCTGCTCATGATCAAGGACTCTCCATTCACTGTATGTACTGTGCATTCAACTGTTACCTCTCTTTTCACCAGGTTGTTCAGTGCAGTGGTTGTAGCAGTGATGGTTGGAGACCATCAGGGCTGTACTGTGTGGTTTTGCCATAAGTCCTCAATGCTGTGCTCCAGCTGTTGTAGCTGCTGTACTGCTTCCCGGTAGGTTCCATCCTTCTTTATGTGGTGAACCCCAGTCCCCATTTATGAAGTACCCACCCATTCTGAAGTGTGCTGGGAGGGGGAGGGGGCCTTAATATATGCAAGAAATATCTGTACCACATTATCAAACACAGTCCTACAATCCTCCATAGTTATGGGACAACAACATTTCTAACATGCAGCCTGCAAACTAGTTTCAAGGTGGCCACAGGTACTGCCTACTGAGCCCTGAAGTCATGGTGAGGGAGAGGGTTTGTGGTTACAGGCCCCAACCCAAATTACTTGCAGGTGGCTACAGCCTGGTGGCTGCAGTGGCCTAGTGGTTAGAGCATCAGCCTTGTAATCCAAAGGTTGCCAATTCAATTCCCACTGCTGCTCCTTGTGATCTTGGGCAAGTCACTTATCCCTCCATTGCCTCAGGTACAAACTTAGACCCATCCTGAGACAGCAAAATACCCAGAATACCTTGAGCCAGTGGTGTGCTGGTAAATTTTTAACAACAGGCTCTCTCCCCGGTCCACCTCGGTGCCCCCCATCCACATCTGCACCCCCCCCCCAAATCTGCACCCCCCAAAATTGCAGAGCTGGCTATAGCCGGGGGGGGGGGGGGGGGGGCAATGCATTACTCTCTCCAGGAAAAAAAAATTAAATGATCCCAGGTTCCAATCTAATTCATGTTTAATATGGGATAAAATGCAATAAATAAGTAAATAAATATAAACTTTTAACGTTCAGCACCTGATTCTCAAAGTGGACATATTCCAAATACTATAATGAAAATAAAATTATTTTTTCTACCTTTGTTGTCTGGTGACTTTGTTTCTCTGATCATGCTGGCCCAGTATCTGATTCTGCTGCTCTCTATCTGTTCCCTTGACTCCGTTTCCAGGGCTTCCTTTCCATTTATTTCTTTTCTTTCCTCCTTTCTTCTTCATTTCTGGTCCTCCGCAGACTTGACTGTACAGTGGATCCAGCTTCTGCCTATTTTCTCCATCCATGTGCAGTTTCTCTCCTCACTTCCTTTTCCCTCATCTAATCTCCTTCCTCTATCTTCCCTCCATGTCTAGCATTTCTTCTCTCTCCCTTCCCTCCCCTCCATCCATGTCCAGAATTTCTCTTGCCCTCTACTCCATCAATGTCCTGAAACTCTCTTCTCTCCCCTGCCCTCCTCTACCCATCCATGCCCAGCAATTCTCTCCCCTGCCCCCCTCTGCCCATCCATGTCCAGCAGTTCTCTCCCCTGCCTCCCTCTGCCCATCCATGCCCAGCAGTTCTCTCCCCTGCACCCCTCTGCCCATCCATGCCCAGCAATTCTCTCCCCTGCCCATCCATGCCCAGCAATTCTCTCCCCTGCCTCCCTCTGCCCATCCATGTCCAGCAATTCTCTCTCCTGCCTCCCTCTGGTCATCCATGTCCAGCACTTCTCTCCCCTGTCTCCCTCTGCCCATCCATGCCCAGCAATTCTCTCCCCTGCCTCCCTCTGCCCATCCATGCCCAGCAATTCTCTCCCTTGCCCCCCTCTGGCCATCCATGCCCAGCACTTCCCTCCCCTGCCCCCCTCTGCCCATCCATGCCCAGCAATTCTCTCCCCTGCCTCCCTCTGCCCATCCATGCCCAGCAATTCTCTCCCCTGCCCCCCTCTGCCCATCCATGTCCAGCAATTCTCCCTCCTGCCTCCCTCTGCCCATCCATGCCCAGCACTTCTCTCCCCTGCCTCCCTCTGCCCATCCATGCACAGCAATTCTTCTCCCTCCCCTCCCCTTCCGCTCCCATCCATGTCTGGTGATGTCCTTCGCCCCCACCCTCCCCTGCCGCTCCCATCGTCAGTTTCAATTACCTCCCTCGAAGCCCTGCATTATTTAAGGCCCTGCTGCCCGTCTCCAGCTGCCTTCCCTGCCTGCTTCTGAGGCGTTCACGCCCTTAGTCCCGCTGCAGAAAAAGGAAATGACATCAGAATGACGTCAGAAGGCGGGACTAAGGGCGCAAACACCTCAGAAGCAGGCAGGGAAGGCAGCAGGAGACGGGCAGCAGGGCTTTAAATAAGGCGGCGCTTCGAGGAAGGTAATTGAAAGTGACAGATGGGAGCAGCAGGGGAGGGTGGGGGCGAAGGACATCGCTAGACATGGATGGGAGCGGGAAGGGAGGTAAGCATGGCGCCCTCCTGCCATGCTTACCTCGTGCAATGGAGCCGGCTCGCCCCGAACAACAACTGGCTCGCAAGAGCTGTCAAAATTTAACAAGTGGCTCTTGCAAGCCGGTGCGAGCCGGCTCCAGCACACCACTGCCTTGAGCTACTACTTAAAAAGCTGTAATAAATAGAAAAAGATATATTTATGTGCCCTTCTGTACCTGTTGTATTATATTGCAATTGTGATGAAGTAAACATCCATCTAATGCTTTTACCATTGTTTTCCCTTTTCTCCTCAGCACTATATACCACTGCTGAATGTGAAAAGATGACCCAGCTGCTTGTAGATCCCTCATGGCCCCCACCAATGTGGTATGTCTGTGGATCACAGAGCAAACATCGTCTATGCGCTACCTAGGGATATCTGCAAATTTCTACTTGGCAGATCACAAGTGCTGGACAACAAATCTATTTACAGCACTCTGTGCTGTGGGGCTCTATGGTAAGGGGGAGGGAGAGAGGCTGGATGGCCATTTGTGTTCCTCAACAGTAATGGCCACACAGCCTCCCCCCCTGCACATACAGCCATGCAGTTTGGAATGAACAGGTGGCCTTCTGTAAGGCCACAATTATCACAGATATGCATCAAATTTCTCTTTCACACTTCACATTTCAAGCAATCCATATTGCTGCCTCCTCTCACATCAACACGAGCATTTGATAATATGTAATGCACAAGGTACAGACACACACACCCTGTTATATGCAATATACAAAACATATATATTTATTTAAAAATGGGGACACAATTCCCCCCCAAACCCTACAAATCCCCACCAACCCTACAAATCCCCCCAACCCCAAAGTCTTTCAAGGGCGGCCACGCCCTGTGTGTAATGCCCTTTGTAGCAGGGTAATGAGCAGTGCCAGAAGCACCCTCAGTGGCCTGTGGAGCTGCTCATTACCCTGCGTTATGGCTGCGAGCTCCTGCAACACCTGCTTCTGGCCATCTACCAGCTGCTGCAGGAGGCGCAGGGCTGGAGCTGGCTCAGGGGATGGAGCTGGCCCAGAGGATGGAGCTGGCCCAGGGGATGGAGCTGGCTCAGGGGATGGAGCTGCAGGTGGTGAGGGCTCCTCCATAATGGCCTCATCAATGATGAGGACCCTCTCCTCAGAGTCCTCCTCCTCCTCCTCTTCCTGCTGCTGGCCCTCCTCGTCCGCCTCCTCCTCCTGCTGCTGCTGGAGCCCTGTGTATGTAAAAGGATTATGGTTGAGATCAGCACATGCAACATGGCTTGCATAGTGCAGGAGCTGGGTGGCCTAAGAGATGCATCAGATGACATGACAGGGAACCCTGGAAGCTGCTCTGACACAAAACACACAGGACATGCTGGCAGACCACACTCATTGGTGACCAGAATGTTTGTATTATGATATGTGACAAGGGTTTGCTGACCTGTTTTTGTTCTTTGTATTGTTTGGGGAGGGGGTTTAACACATAACTTTAATATGAGGCAATGACATCCACTAAAAGTAGGACGTCAGGCAGGACTACCAGGAAACAGTATCCACCCACCCCAGAAAGGGGGGATACTAAAGTGAGGCATGCCATCTCATTCATCTCGGAGGAGATACGTTGGAAGTTGCAGCCACACTCATGGGAGGGCACCTGCAACCTGAGGCCTTGATCTGGGAGAGAGGTGTTATGACTTACTAGTTGCCTATTAGCCACATGGGTTTTGTAGTTCCTTGGTTCTGAATCTCTCTGGTGCTGCACTGCCTTCTGGGGTTTGTAGTTTATTTGCTCCTCACAGCATGTCCACATATTACTCATTATCCTTGAATGCAGACTGCAGTTAGTGCTTACATTGATGACGGAGCTCTTATATGTGTCGCAGGCAAGAAAGATCCCCAGTCTTGTCAGTCTGCTGCCGGCGCTGACCCTCCCCCACTGCCGGATCGCTCTTTAAAAATGGCCACCGAGACTTCCAGCGGTGGCCTCGCGACACTTTTGCTGAAGTCTTGGAGGCTGCCCTTGTAAGTCTCGGCATTCATTTTTAAGATCAATGCAGTAGTGCCGCGGGAGAGTCAGCACCGGCAGCGGGCAGGAAAGACTGGGGATCTTTCCTACCTGTCCCGAAGAATCCACTGGACAACCTGGGTGGTTTCCTTCTTCAGGTTTGACTGGGACCCTGTAGCTCGGGGGAGGGAGGGAGGGAGAATAGCCGGCTCGTTCTGAAGAACAACTGGCTCTTGCGAGCCGGCTCCAGCACAACACCGGACCTCACAAAAAAGGTGCTGGTACGCTGTACCGGCGCAAAATAAGCACTGATTATACCGATTTGGACGTCCATCTCTTTTGAAAATGAGCCTGATAGTCTCACAAACTATACATGTTTCTTAGTTTGGCTCCCTAGACAAACATATATTTGTGGGCCCCCTATCAGGGACCCCATCCCCAGAGGTGTAACCAGGTTTTGATGTCAGAGGGATCAAACTTTGGTAAATTAAGCACTGGTCGGTGTCGGACAGGCGGCAGTGCCGGTATTGTTGCTCAGGTGAAGAGATTGCAGCTGGCAATGATTAATACAGGCTGCCTCTGCTGCGTCCCACCTGCAAGGAAACTGGAAGTTGCATCAGGAGGCGGGAGGTATTAGAGGTCCCAGGACTGGCCAGGGCAGGCTGTCTTCTTAACGGTAAGTAAAATTATTAAAATTGTGACCATCACCTCATGAACACTCTTTCTACCTGTAGAAACTCTGTTTAAATCAGATGGGAGAGAGGAGAATCGCTGGAGGGGGCAGGGGAGAGGAGAGTCGCTGGACATGGGTGGCTGGAGAGGGGGGGCAGGGGAGAGAAGAGAGTTGGTGGACATAGGTGGATGGAGGGGAGGGCAGGGGGAGAGGAGAGTTCCTGGACATGGGTGGATGGAGGGGCAGGCAGGGGGAGAGGAGGGATGCTGGACATGGGTGGATGGAGGTGAAGGCAGGGGGGAGAGGAGGGTTGCTGGACATGGGCGGATGGAGGGGAGGGCAGTGGGAGAGGAGGGGTTGCTGGACATGGGTGGATGGAGGAGATTGAAGGGAGAGAGAAGAAATGTTGTACATGGGTGGATGGAGAGGAGGGCAGGGGGGAGAGGAGGGTTGCTGGACATGGGTGGATGGAGGGGAGGGCAGGGGGGATGAGGGCTGCTGGACATGGGTGGATGGAGGAGAGGGAAGGGAGAGAGAAGAAATGCTGGACATGGGTGTAGGGGAGGGAAGAGTGAGGAAGGAGATGAGATGAAGGCAAAGGAAGGGAGGAGAAAAACTACACATGGATGAAGAAAATAGGCAGAAGCTGGATCCACTGGACAGTCAAGTCTGCGGAGGACCCAGCTTTTACTTACGGATGTAGGGCAAGAAATGAAGAAGAAAGGCGGAAAGTAAAGAAATAAATGGAAAGGAAGCCCTGGAAATGGAGTTAAGAGGACAGATAGCAGCAGAATCAAATACTGGGCCAGCATGATCAGAAAAACAAAGTCACCAGACAACAAAGGTAATTTTTATTTTACTGTCTGGAATATGTCCAATTTGAGAATCTACATCTGCTGTCTTATTTTGCACTGGGTATACTGGAGCTGTAACAGCTTACAGAAATTATTTATAATGGAAAAAAATTATATTATTTTTGTTCTGCTATACTAGTATAATATTTTCAATGATTTCTGTTTATATGTGCCATGGCTGGTATAAGGGATGTGACTAATGTGGGTGTGGCTATAATAGGGGTGGAGTCATATGTGGTGATCCCGCCCACAATGAGTACAAGCACCTTTTTTTCTACAAAAAAAGCACTGGGTATAATCGAAACCCAATTTTGGACATCTTTCTCCGAAGTCCTTCAGAAGGACAAGGGGGCGCATCAGGGGCGTGTTCGAGGTGGGACTTGTGCGTTCCTAAGACTTGGACGTCTTTGAGCCATAATGGAACAAAGCAAAGACGTCCAGGACTAAAACTTCAATGTTTTCAGCTAAACCTGTTTTTATTACGAATAAGGCAAAAAAAGGTGCCCGAAATGACCAGATGATCCCTGGAGGGAATCACGGATGACCTCCCCTGACTCCCCCAGTGGTCACTAGCCCCCTCCCAACCCCAAAAATTGTGATTAAAAACATTACTTCCCAGCCTCTATGCCAGCCTCAGATGTCATACTCAGGTGCATTACAGCAGCATGCAGGTCCCTGGAGTAGTTTAATAGTAGGTGCAGTGCACTTCAGACAGGTGGACCCAGGCCCATACACCCACTACCTGTTACACTTGTGGAGGAAACTGTGAGCCTTCCAAAACCCACCAGAAACCCACTGTACCCACATATATTTATTTATTTATGGTTCATTTCTACCCCACATTTTCCCACAAATGCAGGTACAATGTGGCTTCCATGAATTACAAAAGTTAAAAGACACAACACATGAAGTTTACAGTAGAAAAGGATAATACGCTAGCAGCAATTAGGAAGGCTAATCAGCAGAGTTACGAATGGGATACACTTTTTCAAAAAGATACGTTTTCAGCAGCTTCTTGAAAGATGGTGGTCAGCTTGCATTTTCAGGAACAGGGGAAGAGCATTCCAAGTCTTCGGGCTGGAGTAGTGGAAAGCAGAGGCAAAAAGAAGCTTGTATTTAACACCCCTGCAAGATGGGTAAAGTAGTTGTAAAAAGGCACGGGCTGTAGATGCCCCCCTTCACCCGTAAGGGCTATGGTAGTAGTGTACAGTTGGGGGTAGTGGGTTTTGGGGGGCTCAGCACACATGGTAAGGGAGCAATGGTCAGATGTGAACCTGGGAGCATTTTATGAAGTCACTGCAGTGCCCCCTAGGGTGCCCGATTGCTATCCTGGCATATCAGGGGGACCAGTCTATTAGAAATGCTGGCTCCTCCCATGTCCAAATGGCTTGACTTTGGACGTTTTAGACTTGGATGTTTTTGTTTTTGAAAATGGCTGAAAATCAAAGATATTCAAATCACAAAACATCCAAATCGCAGGACGACCATGGTATTTTTGGACAGAAAATATGGACGTTCATCTTTTTCGAAAATGACCTTCTCCCCACTTCAGAATTTGGATGTCTTTGTAAAACATCCAAATTCTCACTTAGACGTTTCTTTTGAAAATGCCCCTCCACATATCCTTTTCCCCCCTCCCTCCAAATTATCAATGGTCTCTTGCCACCAGTTCCTGCTGCTGCTGTGCTACTTCTTTAGACGCATATAGCCCAGTGCCCCCACCATTTTTACCTGCTGTGAGATATAATGGGGGAATAATATTTTTAATTTTTGTGAGGAATAGGAACAGTGCTACTCTTTATTCCCCCTCAGTTTAATCGCTGATCATAATCCCTTTCAATATCAGACCTGCCAAGAGAAAGTAAGTTTTAAAAGGGAAATTTTCAATTCATGTTATTTCATGCTTCCACAACCTCCTCCCCTTTTCTCATCCTTCTAATGAAATACCATATTTACCCCAGTGACTGCAAGTTTGGAACAAAAGAACAGATACCAGCAGCTACCCAAAACCGACCCAGCTCAATTTGCAATATTATACATTCCCACCCAGTGATTCTTCGATTGTTCAATTGTGGGGAGTGGTTGATACATTCAAACCATAAGTACAAAAATCTGAAAATGATCTTTTCTTTGTTCTTGGTTTTCTCTTCCTAGTCTCGCCTTTCTGCCACTTCATCCCTCTTCTCACCCCTTAGTACAATTGACTGAAAGCTTGTTAACTGGTTCTGTTTCAGTTGTTAAGAGCATTTTCATAGATGTTCCAGGCTGCTGTACTATCAACTCGTTCCAAAGCTCAGTGTTTCAGATCTTGTTAACTGGTTCTGTTTCATATTTTAAGGAAATTTTCATGGATGTTGCAGGCAGCTGTACTTCAGTTCGGCCCACATCAACAATGACCTTACATTTTCTACTGTCACTCCCTATTTGAGTATGGCCTGAAGGAATGGGTAATAAGGAAAACAATTATTTTATTTTGTTCTGTTAAACTGTTCGTGAGCCCTTGTGCCCAGTCTGAGGCATAGGAAGGAGCTTGGCCAAGGCCCAGGGTGGATCAAACAGGCGCTAAGCAAACCCCAGCAACAAAGCCCCGCACACTCGGGACAAACTAGCACCACCAGAAAAGGGAGATAGACCACTCAGGCGGGCCTCACGGCTGAATGGGGACCCACTCGTATAGAGTCCAAGCGTGCAGGACTCACGGCCGAATTAGAACTGAGTCACACACTGGGGAAGGGAAAAGGAACAAATCTTTTTCTGCACGATGCGTCCATCCACAGAATGAGCCCCAAAGCTCTGCTGCAAGAAGGCCCCCTTTCTATTAAGCTAAAACATATCCAGGAATCTACACGAGAATTCAGTCACATGCTCTCAGTTTAGTAAACAAACCACTGGCCAGGTGGCTTATCTCCCAAACCTCAAGCATACCCCGCCTCCTTCCTGTACAAGCTGGCTTCAGAGACATTCCAACCTGTTCTTGAGATGTGCCTTATCTCATACATTGTTCTTGAGTGTGCCTTATCTCATACCAGCCTGTTCTTTGAGATATACAAGGAAAATCACTTTTGTCAAAGACAGATTTTAAAAATGTATTATGAAAAGCAAGTTTTAATATTTTCCATCACACCTGCTGTAAATGTCACCACATGCCACTGTTTACATGTGAGTTTAAAGCACAGAAACAGAGAAAAACAAGGCAGATGAAGTCCTTATGGCCTATCAAGTCTGCCCTTTCATAACATCTACTATCCCTTCCTCTCACCTAGAGATCCTATGTACCTGTCCCAAGCTTTGAATTCACCAAGAGCCCATTCTATGAATTCAACACCATTTCCATGAAGAAGTATTTTCTCAGGTTACTTCGGGATCTATCCCCTTTCATCTTCATCCTGTGCCACCACATTGAGGAGCTTGCTATCAACTGAGGCTCTCCTCCTGTGCACTTCTCTAAACTTCCCTAAACATCAATGGATATATGTCATCTGACCCCATCATTTTCTCCACCTTTAGTTAGCTCCTCTTGAACACAGTCCTCTGAAAATTGTAAAGGGTCTACCACACCTCCATTCCTATTTGTGTTTGTCTTCTGAAGTCCTGCTCCCTGCCCTTCAGCTTTGAATACAAACCACAAGTATTTGTTAAGTAATTCCACCTTATCTTTATCAGCTTCTAATATTTTCTCTCTTTCACCTTTGAGTCTCACAATGCCACTTTTATACTAACTCCTGTCACTAACATATCTAAAAAAAAATGTCTTGTCCCCCATTTTACTGTATTAGCTTTTTTTCCTTCAATTGTTTTCCTGACTACTTTACCAGCTTCTCTTAGATTTCTTACATATTGTCATCTGTCTTCTTCTTTTCCAGTCTCTTGTAGTCAGTGGTGTGCTGGTAAATTTTTATCAACAGGCTCTTTCCCCGGTCCACCTCTGCGCCCCCCGCCCCCTTCCCTAAATTGCAGAGCTGGCTATACCCGGGGAGAGAGTTGGGGGGGGGGGGGGCAATGCATTACTCTTTCCGGTAACATTTTTTTTTAATGCTCCCAGGTTCCTATCTAATTCATGTTTAACGTGGGATAAAGTGCCATAAATAAGTAAATAAATACATAGGAACGCTGAACCTTGAGTACCTTATTCCCATAACATGATGTCTGTTCTAGAAGCCCTTTACCAGGAGAAAAAAAATCTCTGCACCAGTAACAGGGTTAGGTGTTCCTTTATCCAGCCCCTCCAAATGACACACTGATTACGATTTATAACAAATTACTACTCTACCTGTGAAACGTTATTCCCTTATTATATTTCCTCAGTGTACATCGCTATGCAGAAGCCTGCAACATTTAAAAAAAATGTATCTTTTTTTTTACAGTATCCTCCTCACCTACCTATTACAGACGTTCTCCCCGCTTCCCTGAGCTGAAGGGTCCCTGGTGGTCTAGTGGATTCTTCAGGTGAGAGCCAGCTCCAGCACACCACTGCTTGTAGTTTATGATGGCTAATCTCTTTTCACTTTCCTTTTCACCTACTACTAACATTGATACCTTCATAAGAGACATTTTCCGCTTGACATCTTGCCGCGGACAGCATTTTTTAAGTGCTAACCATAGTGGGGGATGGCTGCTGGGGCTTATGCGGTTTCCGGCCAATATTAATCCAGAGCCTGCATAAAACAGTTGTGCAGACTCTGGCTGAATATTGACCAGGACCCACATTACTTTTAATGTGCTTTTAATGCCACCATCCCCCTCCTGGCACCCATCTTCCTCCCCACCCTCCCTTCCTCCAGAACAAGAAATATATATGCCAAACCACCCGGAAAGACACCAGAACCCAACTCTTCATCCCCCACCTCCAAATTAAATTAAAGATCCAAATCAAAGATAATTCCACAAATTTGAATTAGCATAGCTTTAACTTGCACTGAATTAAAAACAAACAAACAAACATTCATTTTAGTTGTTTTTTGTTACAGATTTCCTGCTATTCATATCGGGTCTTATTAGGATAATGCGACATTTGGACATAAAGATACATCCCAGCAGTCCAGCACTGGAAGCTTGTATGGCAAATATCTCCACTGCTACCATGTATTTTCCTCTTGTGCTCAGATATGTCGGGATAAAAGTTATCCAAACACTGCAGAACACCAGCATGCTGAAAGTAATATACTTCGCCTCATTGAAACTGTCAGGAAGATTTCTTGATAAGAATGCAGTGATGAAGCTGATAGAAGCCAGAAATCCTAGGAAACCCAGAACACAGTAAAATGCAATCATTGACCCTTCATTACATTCAATTAGTATTGCCCCAATCTCTGATTGCATATTATGATATGGGAATGGGGGAGCAGAAAACAACCAGATGAGACAGAGAATAAATTGAAAAAGAGAGCAGGAAAGTATTATAGTATAGGAGATCCTGGAACCCATCCACTTACGGAGCTTACTTCCAGGCTTGGTTGCATGAAAGGCCATAACCACAGTGATGGTTTTTGCCAAAATAGATGAGAGAGAGATTGAGAAAGTCATCCCGAAGGTAGTATGGCGGAGAATGCAAGTCATGGGCTCAGGACGGCCAATGAACATCAAGGAGCATAGAAAGCAGATCATAAGGGAGATAAGGAGGCTATAGCTGATGCCCCGGTTATTGGCTCTCACAATGGGTGTGTCTCTGTAATGAATGAAGATTCCCAGAATGATTGCGTTGATAAGAGAGAAGAAAATGCTGCTGATAGTCAAAGCCATCCCAAGAGCCTCTTCATAGGACAGGAAAATTATCAGTTTTGGTATACAAGTATCTCTCTTATGATTGGGCCAGTGGTCCTCTCGACATTTCACACAGTTGTCCATATCTGAGGAAGATGAACATTGTCTCAATATCTCATAAACAGCATTGATTTTGGGATAGTGCATGATCCTTTCATTAATTCTCTATACCTCAGACTTCGGCAGATAATGTTGCTCTATAATATCCTGAAGTTTAGAATGGTGAAGTAGTTTTGATGCACATCAACCAGCTACAAATCAGAATCAGTATGTACAGTATACGTGCACTTTGCAAAGAATAATTTCAACTAATCTCACTAAATGAAAAAAAAGCACATGGCTTCTATTGTTTCCTGTTTACCTCATTCCCTTTTCTTTCTTTCTTTCTTTCTGATTTTCAGTGTTATTGACTGGTTAGTGGGCCCAAAAAGGGGGGCACGGCCATGGGAGGGTCATGGGAGGTTTGTGAGTGTTCCTTTTATATATGTGTTTTGTTATTCAATAAAGGGGATCCATGCCTAGTTTAGACACTGAGATTTATAATAAGGTTTCGTTGGTGTAAATGGTCATGCCTAAATGTAGCTGTAGTTCCTGGTACGTTGGACCTGATTCCCATGACCGCAACCCCATTTTGGGTGCACAAGTTGGAATTTACGTTTGCCTTTTTATAGAATATGCATAGAAAGAAGCACGGGTATTTACTGCCATTTTGAAGGAATTCACTCAAGGCATTGTGCAGTAAGAATACATCAAACTTGAGCAATAGACGATTACAGCAATCTTCAAATAACAATACAAAGTATGGCATAGTATACTACTTAGAATGTCAAGAAAATATGTAATAGAACATTTTAATTGACAGTGTAGGGTATAAGCAAAGATGCCACATATAGATAGGTAAGAGAGTAAGAGGTGTTAGAAAGTAAGGCGATTAATTTAAAGAAAGGTACACATGAGCTTTGTCAAGAACAAAACCATTTGTTTTTCCAGAAGACACTGTGATCCTGTCATGAATTCAGCCGAGATGAGTTATGGTAAAATTATGTATAATCATACCTGATAATTTTCTTTCCATTAATCATAGCTGATCAATCCATAGACTGGTGGGTTGTGTCCATCTACCAGCAGGTGGAGATAGAGAGCAAACTTTTGCCTCCCTATATGTGGTCATGTGCTGCCGGAAACTCCTCAGTATGTCGATATCAAAGCTCCATCCGCAGGACTCAGCACTTAGAGAATTACACCCACGAAGGGACACTCTGCCCAGCTCACCACCGCCGAAACGGGGGAGGGGAATTAACCCAGCTCATCCCCACACAAGTGGGGGAGGGGAATCCGTCCAGCTCATCCCCGCGGAGCGGGGGAGGGACACCACACCCGCCGATGCGGGGGGATCTGGCTTATCCTGCAACCGCAACCGCGGGAGGAGCTGACTGACCCTAACACCGCCGAAGCGGGAGGGGTACAAAGCTGCCCTACAGCCGCACGAAGCGGGAGGGAGTGCCGGCAGAATTTAAGTCTCAATCCATCCCCGTAAAACGGAGGGGAGAGGAATGCAGCAGCTCACTGTAACACAAACTCGTCTTAACTCTTGAAGAATCCAAGTGAAAAAACTTGAACACGAAGTCTTTCTGAAGTAACTGAAGACTAAACTTGAACCTGAAATGCAACCAGAATAAAAACAGTACAGATATCTGGGAGGGGCTATGGATTGATCAGCTATGATTAATGGAAAGAAAATTATCAGGTATGATTATACATAATTTTACCTTCCATATCATCAAGCTGATCAATCCATAGACTGGTGGGATGTACCGAAGCAGTACTCACCCAGGGCGGGACATTGAAATCCCTGACCTCAACACTGAAGCTCCAAACCGGGCCTCCGCCCGTGCAGCCACAGTCAAACGGTAATGCTTGGAGAATGTATGAGCCGAAGCCCAAGTTGCCGCCTTGCATATCTCTTCCAAGGAGACGGATCCGGCCTCTGCCATCGAGGCCGCCTGAGCTCTCGTGGAGTGAGCCTTCAGCTGGATAGGCGGCACCTTCCCCGCGGCCACATAAGCCGCCGCAATGGCTTCCTTGACCCATCTTGCCACTGTAGGCTTAGCAGCCTGCAGACCCTTACGAGGACCTGCAAACAGGACAAACAGATGATCCGACTTCCGGAAATCATTGGTCACTTCCAAGTATCTGATGATGACTCGTCTCACATCCAGATATTTAAGAGCAGAGTACTCCTCTGGGTAGTCCTCCCTACGAAAGGAAGGGAGACAGAGCTGCTGATTCACATGGAAGCGAGAAACAATCTTGGGCAGGAAGGAAGGCACTGTGCGAATAGTCACTCCTGCCTCAGTGAACTGCAGAAAAGGCTCTCGACATGAGAGCGCCTGGAGCTCGGAAACTCTTCTGGCTGAAGTGATAGCCACCAAAAAGACTGCTTTCAACGTCAGGTCTTTCAGAGATGCCCTCGACAAGGGTTCAAAAGGCGGCTTCTGCAATGCTCTTAGCACCAGGTTGAGATTCCACGCAGGCACCACTGAGTGCAGAGGAGGGCGCAGTTGATTAACTCCCTTGAGAAAGCGCACCACATCTGGCTGCGAAGCCAGTGAAACACCCTTCAGGCGACCCCTGAAGCAAGCCAGAGCCGCTACCTGGACTTTAAGGGAACTGAGCGACAGGCCTTTCTCCAGGCCTTCTTGCAGGAACGCCAACACTGAAGAAATTGGAGCAGTGAAGGGAGAAAGTGAGCCTGCTTCACACCACGCTGCAAAGATACACCAAACCCTGGCGTAAGCAGTAGAAGTAGAGCGCTTCCTCGCTCTTAGCATAGTGGCGATGACCTTGTCTGAGAAGCCCTTCTTTCTCAGACGCTGCCGCTCAATAGCCAGGCCGTAAGACCAAAGGGGGAGGGATCCTCCATCACCACGGGACCCTGATGTAACAGGCCCTGCTCCACTGGCAGCCGCAGAGGATCGTCGACTGAGAGCCTGATCAAGTCCGCATACCAGGGACGTCTGGGCCAATCCGGACCCACCAGGATTACCCTGCCGGGATGCTTTGCCACCCGGTCTAGCACCCTGCCCAACATGGGCCAGGGCGGGAACACATAGAGAAGCTGTTGTGTCGGCCACTGTTGGAGAAGAGCATCTACTCCCAGGGATCGAGGGTCCCGTCCTCTGCTGAAAAAACGCGGCACTTGGCAATTGGCCGATGACGCCATCAGATCTAGGCTCGGCTGGCCCCAGCGCTTCGTGATGTCCAAGAACGCCTGAGCAGATAGCTGCCACTCTCCGGGCTCCAAGGTATGGCGACTGAGAAAGTCCGCCTTGACATTCATGACTCCGGCAATGTGGGCCGCTGAAAGCTGCTCCAGGTTCGCTTCCGCCCACTGGCAAAGATTCATAGCCTCCTTGGCTAGAGGGGCGCTCTTGGTACCTCCCTGGCGGTTGACATAGGCCACAGCCGTGGCATTGTCCGACAGGACCCGTACAGGCTTCAGCACCAGTACCGGGATGAACTCCAAAAGCGCCAACCGAATGGCTCTGAGTTCCAGGAGGTTGATAGACCACTTTGCCTCTGCAGGAGACCAGAGCCCCTGCGCTGTCCTTCCCAAGCAGTGGGCTCCCCAGCCCGACAAAGAGGCGTCCGTTGTGACGACAATCCACTCTGGGGTCACCAGAGGCATTCCCGCAGACAACTTGTCTGTCTGCATCCACCAGCTCAGCGCCTTGCGCACTGCTGGATCCAAGGGAAGGCGCACAGCATAATCCTCCGACATCGGAGTCCAGCGCTGCAGCAGAGAGTGTTGTAGTGGTCTCATATGAGCCCTGGCCCAGGGCACTACTTCCATCGTGGCCGTCATAGAGCCCAACAGCTGCACATAGTCCCAAGCCCGAAGAGGAGAGGCTACTAGGAACTGGTCCACCTGAGCCTGAAGTTTGACAATCCGATTGTCTGGCAGGAACACTCTGCCCACTTGGGTGTCGAATCGAACTCCCAGATACTCCAGGGACTGAGTCGGGCGCAGCTGGCTCTTCTCCCAGTTGATGATCCATCCCAGGGAGCTCAAAAGAGCAACTACCCGGTCCACAGCTTTGCCGCACTCTGCATAAGAGGGGGCTCGGATCAACCAGTCGTCCAGATAAGGATGGACTTGTACTCCTTCCTTTCGCAGGAAGGCCGCTATGACCACCATTACTTTGGAAAAGGTCCGCGGAGCAGTAGCCAACCCGAACGGGAGGGCTCTGAACTGGAAGTGTCGGCCCAGGACTGCAAAACGCAGAAAGCGTTGATGAGGAGGCCAGATGGGAATATGCAGGTACGCTTCCTTGATGTCCAAGGATGCCAGGTACTCCCCTGCCTTCACTGCCGCTATAACAGAGCGGAGAGTCTCCATGCGAAAGTGCCGCACTTTCAAGGCCCGATTGACCCCTTTGAGGTCGAGGACAGGCCGGACAGAACCTCCTTTCTTTGGTA
This sequence comes from Microcaecilia unicolor, assembly GCF_901765095.1. NCBI lineage: Eukaryota > Metazoa > Chordata > Amphibia > Gymnophiona > Siphonopidae > Microcaecilia > Microcaecilia unicolor. The sequence continues at coordinate 224,485,534 of NC_044033.1, read as the reverse complement.
CCACAAAGTAAATGGAGTAACGCCCCTTGCCAAGCTGACTTTCTGGCACCGGAACGACCGCACCCAGGCGGATCAGATTGTCCAAAGTCTGCTGCACTGCCACAGCTTTGACCGGAGACTTGCAGGGAGAGAGTACAAACCCGTCTCTTAAGGGTCGGCAGAACTCTAGCTTGTAGCCGTCTCTGATGACTTCCAGCACCCAAGCGTCTGAAGTTATTGTGGTCCACTCGCCCAGAAACGAGGACAGCCGTCCTCCAATCTGCACTGGGGCGTGGACCAAGACCCCGTCATTGGGTACGAGACCCTGGGGGAGGACCGGAGGGAGCACCTCCGGGACGGCGGTCTCTGCGAAAGGAATGCTGCTTGGGGGAGAAATTCCTCTTAAAGGAAGAGGGGGCAGAAGAACCCGACCTGCCCGGGCGGTACCGACGGGCTTCCTGAAACCGTCCTCTGGAGGTACCGGGACGAGCACTAGCCCGAGCCCTGACCTCTGGTAACTTCTTGCCCTTAGACGTGCCGAGATCGGTCACGATTTTGTCCAGCTCGACCCCAAAGAGCAGCTTGCCTTTAAAAGGCAATCTAGCCAGGCGGGATTTAGAGTCGTGGTCAGCAGACCAATGTTTCAGCCAAAGCCACCGCCGCGCAGAGACTGTCTGAGCCATGCCTTTAGCTGAGGCTCTCAAGACATCATACAGCAAGTCTGCCAAATAGGCTAAGCCCGATTCCAGGGCTGGCCAATCAGCCCTCAAGGAATGATCCGAGGGGGAAGCCCGCTGCACCATAGTCAGGCACGCCCTGGCCACATAGGAGCCGCAAACTGAGGCCTGCAAACTTAAAGCAGCCGCCTCAAAGGACGACCTTAAGGCCGCCTCCAGTCTCCTGTCTTGGGCGTCCTTTAGGGCCGTGCCACCTTCCACCGGCAATGCCGTTTTCTTAGTCACCGCAGTGATTAAAGAATCCACGGTAGGCCACAGATAGGCCTCACGTTCACTCACAGCCAAAGGATAGAGGCGGGACATAGCCCTAGCCACTTTAAGGCTCGCTTCTGGGACATCCCATTGAGCCGAAATTAAGGTGTGCATGGCATCATGCACGTGGAAGGTTCTAGGCGGGCGCTTCGTCCCCAGCATAATGGCAGAGCCAACAGGGGCTGAGGGAGAGACGTCCTCCGGAGAGGATATCTGCAAAGTGTCCATGGCCTGTAACAACAGGTTGGGCAAATCCTCTGGGCGAAAAAGCCGCGCTGCAGAGGGGTCATCCGCTCCATCCGAGCGGGGATCCGTCTCCTCCAAGGACTCCGCAAAGGACCGTTGGGAGACCTCAGACACGCTGCCCTCATCTACATCGGAGGAGACAAATTCCTCCAAGGCCTGGGAATCAACCCGAGGGCGTTTACCTCTGGGAACCTCAACCTCTTTACCAGACGAGGGAGCGGGGGCAGCGTTGTGCATGAGGAAGGCCTGATGCAGCAGCAAAACAAACTCGGGGGAGAAACCCCCCAGACTGTGCACTTCCGCAGCCTGGGCAACAGCCCTAGGCGCGCTCTCAACCGGCGCTCGCAACAGCGGGGGAGAGACATGCTGCGCATCCAAAATGGCGTCCGGCGCGAAACTCCGCGAAGGAGCCGCGCGGGAAGAACGGCTCTTAACTTTAGCCGCTTCTGTGCCGTCGCCCAAATTAAGGGCGTTCATGGCATTAATGTCTCCAACCTCAAGGGCGGCCCAAGAAGAAGCCGTCCGAGCCGCGTGGCCGGCCAAGATGGCGGAGGCGAGGAGCGGGGGATGGGCGTTTATGGCGGGAAAAACCGCCACGCCGGAGGAATGACTGGGACATTCATCGGTCACGAAACTGTCACCCAACAAGGGCGAATCAGGCTTTAAGACCCCCGCATCCCCTCTAGAAGCGCTCAAGCGACCTGGGGAGCGACCCTTTGCGCCCTCGCCCTCCGACGCCATGTGCCACGAGGAGAAGAATCGGGGAACCCCCGCCCGCTATAAAAAGGTAAAATTACCTGCTGTCCGCTCCGAGTTGTAACGACCTGGTGTCCCAGTGAGTAGCTGCAATAGACGCTTAAATAAACGTCGAAATAAACGCCTTTAAGGCCGTTCAAAATTTTTTTTTTTTTTTTTTTTAACGGAGCCAGCGGGAGGGGGGAGAAAAGGAGGGACCTGGCACCACCAGGTTTGCACTTGCTCAAAAGAGCCCTCAACCCCAGGCACTCAACAAAACCTAAAGATTAGGCTTGGAGGCCTAGCCAGAGCTGCTGCTGTGTGTGACCACCACCTGCTGAGATAGAGAACATACTGAGGAGTTTCCGGCAGCACATGACCACATATAGGGAGGCAAAAGTTTGCTCTCTATCTCCACCTGCTGGTAGATGGACACAACCCACCAGTCTATGGATTGATCAGCTTGATGATATGGAATGAAGCTTTTAGAAGATGAGGCCTTTTTTTAATGAATTCTGGTAGTTTTGGAGTTTATTAGGTATAGTTGCGATAAATGTGACGGGGTGTTGGTAGTACAATTATTTAAATTGATCGTTGATTACATTTTTGGCTGTAAACAGCTGTGATATTTCCCTTGAATTGAGGTATATCTAGTTTTGTAAATAGATAAATTAAAAATAAATAAAGCAGAGTACTGCAGTTGACTTTAAACAGCACTGTTCAATATTACTGTTTGAGTTCTCTGGCATTAGGAGCTTCTATGACTAAGCAATGTTTGATTCAAAAGACAGTGACTGCCTCTTGCTATTGTTGACAGGGTTTCAGATCTGTTAGCATTTGTCTGCCATCTATCCTCTGATGCAGATACTCATTCTCATCGGCTTTGACTTGTTATAGACTCCAGTTGAGTTCTGAATTATCTCTGTGCATATCTTATGCTTCTTGAGTATCTATCATTTTTGCTATTAGATGGCTGCTTTATGCTTTCAAAATTATTTCCATTAAGAACATTTTCTTGTGTTATTTCCATTTTTATCCCACTAGAGCTTCATGTTATGATCCTCAAATTTAATTTCCAATGAAAAGTTAATAAACAGAAATAAAACAAAGATTAGAAAAGAAAATAAGATGACAGTTTTTGTCTTGAACTAACAATACATTTTTTTATTAGATTTCAAAGATAACCCTTCTCCTTTAGATCAGAAATAAGCAAATGTTGACAAATATCAGAATATGTAAGTGAAACACAAAAGCATTTCAATGAGTGTCTCATAAGAAGAGGATGGGGTGGATTAGGTGAGAAATAAGGAAAGCTGGGTGGGTGAGAGACAGGGAGAGAAGGCTGGGTGATAAGAGGGTGACAAAGCAGTAGAATTTTATGGTTTATAGTAAGCTAGAAAACCCAGAACTTTGTTAGGTCCTGTCTAGTGGGTGTCAAAGTACTTCATTGTGTTGACTTCAAAGGTCTTACGTTCCCTGATGCAGTGTTCTGTTTTTCTAAAGGTATTTCTCAAAGACGTGACATCCTGGTTGGCACTGTAATGTTTTATATGATGTCTACATAGATTAAGTCGCGTCTTTAGCATCTGTCTTGTTTCTCCAATATAGCACCCTTCTTCACACTTTTTGCATTGGATGAGCATATGAAGGATCCCCTAATGCTGAACGTTTTGCCCATGTGAATAACTGAGATCCTGTGCTGGTATACTGCAGGGATGCATGCCATGCTCTTCTTTTTGAGCTTGTGTTGGGAGCTTGCTTTTCACTAATTTGGTTTTTTTATTGGGTGAATGTTGGAAGTTCAGCAGTGGTGGGGCAAGGAATAGTGGCTGCAGGGGCGTAGCCAGACTTCGGCGGGTCCAGAGCCCGAGCTGAGGAGGCACATTTTAGCCCCACCCTCCCCAGCACCACTGCTCCCCCACCATTGCCGACCTCGTCGCCGCCGCTGCCACCACCAACTTTGCCCCCCTGCCGAAGACCCTTTCGATCCCCCCTCCCGACGCCAACCAGCCGTCGCCTACCTTTGCTGGCAGGGGACCCCAACCCCCGCCAGCCGAGGTCCTCTTCTTCCTGCAGAAGGCTTCCTTCTGTTTCTGATCTGCAAGGCTTCGTTCTGTGAGTCTGAAACAGGATGAAGCCTGTTGCGGGAAGAAGAGGACCTCTGCTGGCGGGGATTGGGGGTCTTCTGCCAGCAAAGGCAGGCGACGGCGGGAGGGGGGTCAAGAGGGTCATCGGCAGGGGGGTCCAGGGCCAAATCTAAAGGGGCCCAGGCCCCCCTGGCCCCACGTAGCTACATCACCGAGTGGCTGTAGATCTTTTATGGTTCTTCTCAATTTTCTTTCTAGCCCTGGAGTCTATCAATGGCTTTCTTTTCCTTGTACTGCAATAGATTTTTCCTAGGTATTTTAAAGAGAGAATATTTTTGCTAATTATTTTATGGCTATAGCCTTTTTGTTTGAAGGATTCAGTTGGGATTTTGAGGTGTTTATCCTTGTTTTATTTAAATGTGTGTGTGTGTGTGTTTGTACACATATATGCAGGAGGAATTTCTATGTTCCAGAGAACTCCCATATTTGCACTGAAATTAAATAGTTAAACTGGAAATTGAACCTGGGTCTCATAGTTCACTGTCCACCGCACCGACCAGAAGGCTACTCAATGCACTTATATGCTGTTGTGTTAGGAATGACCATAATATCTGGAGCTGTCATAGAGCCTGGTATTTGTTGTCACTGTTGAATCTTTAGATGATGGGAGTGGGTCAGTGACCACTGTGGGATTAAGGGGGAGTCATGCCTTCATCTGTCCACTGTTAGTTGATCAGTTAGGGTGCCTTTTTCAGACTTAGCTGTGACTAGAACAAGTCTAGATACAAACATATTTCTTTTCTGCCTTGGACCATTTTTTCTGTTCCATTATAGCAGAAAAATATACAGATTTAAATACCTCCCAAATATCACCCAAAACGCACCTCCCACATGCCCCCTTGCAATTTAGATGAACTGCAGAATAAAACGTCCCAATTCTGAGTTTTGAAAATTGTGATTATTTTTTGTTACATTTGTACCCCGCGCTTTTTCCCACTCATGGGATTTAGTGAGAAAAACGTCCATCTGCCGCTTTGTGCTGCTTTTGAGACATTTTTTCTCTTATGAAAATGAGCACCAGAGCAAATAACCCATAGTCATCATGCCATATGATATCACTCACCACTTTGGTTTGAGATCTCTCCCTGTGGACAGGGAATACAGTCGAAGCAGCAGATAGGCTCACTTTCCCTTGTTAATTTTCTGAAGCCAGGAGGGCAACTCTCACTGCATTTGGCTTGAGGAGGTGTCTAAATATTGAAAGAAAAATCTGGGTAATTTGATATAACAATCACACTGTTTTTTAATTTTGTTTTTATATTATTCACCTGTGATTGTTAAAATGCAGTTTTCCATTTCTGACCACCCATGGGACAACTCCTACTATCAAGCCTCTGGAATGTGAAATTCAGCTTGAAATGGAAATATCATGTGCACTGTTCTTATTTTACAGGTTACTTTTAAAATTAAGGCCCCTCCTTACTAAGCTGTTCATATTCACTCATGCTCTATCTTTCTTGCTTTCAATAATTCAGTACAGTCCCAAGTTAGAGTTCTGAACCAGCAACCTTACTTAATTTTTCTCTCATTCAGCAATAAAGGATAGTAATTATAACAGGAACACGAATTAGGCAGAGGCTAACAGCAACAGGTTATTTACATGATATTCTCCTCCTCCTCCCCTTCAACTGTCTTGGTTTAGAAATAGGGATGGACAGCACAAAAATGTCTGTTTTGTGATTCATTTCCCATATTGTTTGCATCGTTGTTTATTATGTTTTGGTTTGGGTGATGTCATTAATAGTGTGCTTGCTTTTGAGATAGTGCACTATTTGCAAAGAGGACAGACTATTTCAGAAAGAATGTAACTGTTTCCTGATAATATGTTACATGTGCAGTTGTTGACGTATGCACCACGGCGCATGTATGCACACGCTATTGTCAAATAATGTACAATCTTTCTGAAAGAGGTCCTCTAACAACTTCATCTAGCACAGCACAATGGGCTGCTCTCTCAGGGCTCCATTTAAAGTAAATAATTTCTTCCCTATTCCTCATGAGTTGCCTGTGTGAGAGTGTAGAGAGCTGCTGCATGCACAGGGCTTTTTCCCCAATTTTTCCATGGCTCATATTTTGGCTTTTCCTCATGAAGGTCTGATAATGGGATTAGCTCTGGCCTCCTTGAATATCCAGCTGGCAGCACTTGCTTGTTTCACAAGTAAGATGCAAAATTCTTCCGTAGCTGCTCACCTGGATGATGTTTATTTTTTGAAAGGAATTACTTATCTCTATCGTCCCTTGCAGATTGTTTGTATGGAATGGAATCTTAATCTGGCACGCAAATTCTTGCAGTGTGTGCTGTATGAACAGCTTACAAGATTTACACTTAAGGAACTTACTATTAAAAATAGTCTTCTGGTAGCCATTGCATTTGCCAGGAGAGTTTCTGAGGTTCAGACACTCTTGCAGGTATCCTTACTTTTTATGGAATCAGATTGGCTCAATCACTGACAGGAAAGTTTACTTCTAAAGCATACTGTGGCATTAATCAGCCCCTGAATGCCTAAGCTCCCATCAGGGCAGGACAGATACACATCTCTTTACTTCAATCTCTAGGAGGCCAAAGGAAAGAAATCCACAGGCACACCATCAATAAAAAATATAGATCAAAGGCCTTTGGGAGAGAGAACAGAGAGTCTCACATAATGGCAGTGAGGCCACCCAGAACTGTCTCAAAATCCCCCCCCCCCCCCCCCCCCCCCCCGGTCTTGTGCTCTTTTATTAAGAATGCAGTAAGTCACAAACTAACTGGTTACATCACAAATAATGGGACAGAAACTTTTAAAAAATCATTAGGTAGATTATATTCTACTTACATCTGCAAGTTCAGGGTACTTTCCAAAACTGCTTGTAGTGGTCCCAGTAAAAATCTAACATTTTATGGAATGTGGAACTATCATACATTATTTCATGCATCATCATCTGTATGCTCAGACATCTGCATGCATCGCATTCACTTCCCTGTTGTATTTAAACATGTTTATTTCTAATAAAACTTTCCCTGCATATGGTAAAGACAGCATTTAGTAATTTTCCATCTTATTTACTATACTAACATTTAACCTCTAATATTCCTCTCTATGAATGGGGGGGACCATTATTTTCAAACTTAACCTTAATATCACCCCTTCCCTCCAATCATATACCGCTTATCGCCCCACCATACATATCTCTGGTGTTTAACAGCACCCACCCCTCTCCCACGTATCCAACCCCCTCCTCTTCATATTAAAAAAAAGCACTGTGGTGGTTGAGTGGCCCCCTACCTCCCTTCCACCCCTCTCCCACATTTCCTGGTAGTCTAGTAGTCCTCTTCCTTCTCACTAAGTCCCTCCCAAAATCTCTGGTTGTGGAAGGAGGGTTAGATTAGGTAAGGTTAGGTTGGGGCATCGTCAAGCTGTGAAGTGTTTAAATAGTGTTGGGAATGGTACACGAAGTAGTCCAGGGCATGGTGGTCAGGTTGTAGAGAGAGACGTAGGTATATCTAGTGAAGGGGGTCTTTTACTAAGGTGTGCTATCATTATATTCCTAGGGGCATCTCAGCGTTTAGCAGCAACTGATTTGTTGCATGAGCTACAAACGCTAGTGCCCCTAAGTAAAAGACCCTGTCAGCCTTTACTTAGACAACTAAATCAGTTTGAAAATTGGCCGCCTTCTTTCTTATGAAGTCTCTTTTTGGCCATTTCTAATATCTTCTTCCAGAATAGTTCTTCTTCTCACCTTTCTCTAAACATATACATTCATGCTTTTATCAATTAAAACGTATTTGCAAGGTCTACTACTCTGTTATTTTTGCATCGTGTAAAATTGTGATAATCCAGTTTCACAGCTGGAGTTAAAAAAAAACATGCATGATTCAACATGGTCCAGTGCCTTCCCTCATTCTCTATTGTTTCTTAAATCTGACCTGGGTGAATGTACTCTCCCATACAATCGCCTTCTCATTGATGATGAAATTCTGCCCTTGGGAAGCATAAGGATTATAACTTCCAACAATTTCACGATGCAGTACTCCATTGGGTAAATAGACGAGATTGATAATATTGTAGCCAGTATTCAGGTCTCTGTTCTCATTAAAATAGATCTCTTCATCCAGATTGTTCTTAAAGTGGACGTTCTTCAGATAATGATGAAGCTGAAAATTAGAATTTCAATAGTAAGCTTATCTGTCAAGTTAACTGCCAAATTCAAACATATTTCTGCTTAACTTTATTATTATTATGCAATTCTATACACAGTCTACCAGATTTTAGAGACTGGATGTTGATATCTAAGTATTGGATCAAAGAAGAGCAACCAACATGATAAAGAGAAGAGAAGTCCTTTCATGTCAGGAAAGGCTACAGTGGATAGGATGGAAAAGAGACAGCTGAGGGGAGATATGCTTAATACAAAGTCCTGAATGGTGTAGAACGAGTAGAAGTGAATCGATTTTTCTTTTACTCTTAGAAGAACAAAGACTAGAAGATACTCAACGAAGTTACATGGAAATACATTTAAAACAAATAGGAGGAAATATTTTTTCACTCAAAGAATAGTTCTGGAACTCGCTGCCGGAGTATGTGGTCACAGTGGTTAGGGTATCTGGTTTAAAAAAGGTTTAGAAAAGTTCCTGGAGAAAAAGTTCATAGTCTATTATTGAGACAGACATGGAAAAGCCTCTGGTTGCTCTAGGAATGCTTGCTTGGACTATTGCTACTATTTAGGTTTCTGCCAAGTACTTGTGACCTGGATTGGCCACAGGATACTGGGCTACATGGAACATTGGTCTGACCCAGTATGGCTATTCTTATGTTTTTAGGTATCACCATAGGATATGATTTGTGTGACAAGGTGCAGAAGATCAACCTCGAATTCACTACCAAGCCACCTCTTCCTCTTCACCCTTTATCCCACTCCCTCAACCAACCAACCCAGGCCTCCTCCTCTTTTCCTGATATCACCAAGGAGGAAACCGCCCACCTTCTTTCCTCCTCGAAATGCAACACCTGTCCCTCTGATCCCATCCCCACTAACTTACTAAACACCATCTCTCCTACTGTCATCTCCACCCCCCCCATCTGTCATATCCTCAACCTCTCTCTCTCCACTGTCCCTGACTCCTTCAAGCATGCTGTAGTCACACCACTCCTCAAAAAACCATCACTAGACCCTACCTGCACTTCCAACTACCGCCCCATCTCCCTCCTACCCTTCCTCTCCAAGAACGCGCCGATCACAGCCGCTGCCTTGATTTTCTCTTCTTTCATGCCATCCTCGACCCGCTTCAATCCGGTTTTCGCCCTCTACACTCTACAGAAACGGCACTCACTAAAGTCTATAATGACCTGTTCCTCGCCAAATCCAAAGGTCACTACTCCATCCTCATCCTCCTCGACCTATCCACAGCTTTTTACACTGTCAATCATAATTTACTTCTTGCTACACTATCCTCATTTGGGTTCCAGGGCTCTGTCCTCTCCTGGTTCTCCTCTTATCTCTCCCACCGTACCTTCAGAGTACATTCTCATGGATCTTTCTTCACCCCCATCCCACTCTCCGTTGGAGTTCCTCAGGGATCTGTCCTTGGACCCCCTTCTTTTTTCAATCTACACCTCTTCCCTGGGCTCGCTGATCTCATCTCATGGTTTCCAATATCATCTTTATGCTGATGACACCCAGTTTTATCTCTCCACACCAGACATCACTACGGAAACTCAGGCCAAAATATTGGCCTGCTTATCCGACATTGCTGCCTGGATGTCCAACCGCCACCTGAAACTGAACATGGCCAAGACCGAGCTCATTGTATTTCCACCCAAACCCACTTCTCCTCTCCCTCCACTCTCTATTTCAGTCGATAACACCCTCATCCTCCCTGTCTCATCTGCCCGCAACCTCAGAGTCATCTTTGACTCCTCCCTCTCCTTCTCTGCCCATATCCAGCAGACAGCCAAGACCTGTCGCTTCTTTCTCTATAACATCAGCAAAATTTGCCCTTTCCTCTCTGAGCACACCACCCGAACTCTCATCCACTCTCTCATTACCTCTCGACTTGACTACTGCAACCTACTCCTCACTGGCCTCCCACTTAACCATCTATCCCCCCTTCAATCCATTCAGAACTCTGCTGCGTGTCTTATCTTCCGCCTAGACCGATATGCTCATATCACCCCTCTCCTCAAGTCACTTCACTGGCTTCCGATCAGGTACCGCATACAGTTAAAGCTTCTCCTACTAACCTACAAATGCACTCAATCTGCAGCCCCTCACTACTTCTCTACCCTCATCTCCCCTCACACTCCTACCCGTAACCTCCGCTCACAGGACAAATCCCTCCTCTCAGTACCGTTCTCCACCACTGCCAACTCCAGACTCCGCCCTTTCTGCCTCGCTTCACCCTATGCGTGGAATAAACTCCCTGAGCCCATACACCAAGCCCCCTCCCTACCCATCTTCAAATCCTTGCTCAAAGCCCACCTCTTCAATGTCGCTTTCGGCACCTAACCATTGTACCTCTATCCAGGAAATCTAGACTGCCTCAATCTTAATTGACTGCACTTTTTGTCCTTTAGATTGTAAGCTCTTTTGAGCAGGGACTGTCCTTCTTTGTTAATTGTACAGCGCTGCGCAACCCTTGTAGCGCTTTAGAAATGTTAAATAGTAGTAGTAGTAGAAGTAAGTAGTGCTGCTTTTTGAAGTTGACAGCTCAAAATTGTATCAATACTTAACACAAAGGAGGACAACCACATTCCTCAAGGTCCACAACCCAGTCGGGTTCTCAAGATCTCCACAATGAATATGGATGAGACTGATTTGCATGTACTGGTTCCATTGTATGCAAATAGATATTATGCATATTTGTTGTAGAAATCTTGAAAATCTGACTGGGATGTGGTCCTCGAGGAACATGGTTGAGAACTCCTGTGAACAGAGACCATTTTGCTAGAAAATTGCTGGATTTGGTATGCTTGTGAGTTATGCTAACAAAGCTACCTCTATGTAGATCCAGAAAACATACAAAAGTATATAGACAAACATAAGATGAAATGTGCTAGACATCTATATTGCAATGCTTTTTCTACTTTTTCTGTGGCAATTTCTTCATTTGGGTCAGTTTTGTGCATACCATGACAAGAATAAACCTCATTCCTAAGCCAGGGCATGTGGAGTATGATCTCAGTCTCTCAAATTTACTGCTAACGGTCGCCATAGTATTTGCCTTGTGCCAAAGAAAGCTACTTTCTAGAGTTCATAAGATGCAACACGTATAGGCAACTTCTCCAGGTGCGTTTAGAAGTTCGTTTTGATCAAGCATGTGGCTCCCAAACCGATGAGAAATATTTCTGTATTTTTCTGCCGCATTTTCTTAATTTCAGACTGCATGTTTTGGTACTTGAGGATCCTCCCTCTCTCCATGTGATTCACTGAGTAATCGCTTGGAAGTGGCACATCTATAATCAATGCCATTCTGATGTTTTTCACTTTTACTACTATATCCGGTTTTCAGGCATCCATTTCACTGCCATTAGGATGCAACAACATGCATTATTGGTATGATGGCAACTATCTCAGGAGAGAATCATTTCTAGCAGTCTAAGAAGAGCACTCGTACTCAACATGATTAAGTTTTTTGAATAGGTGGACTTTATTTTTTCAGTGATATATGACCCTATATACCAGCAACTCAAACTAGAGGTCTCTGTGAATCTTTACAAGGATTATCTATCTTGCTTTGGAACTGACTGATATAAAATACTGTTAACCTATTGCAACACTGAGATTTACATTATCACAATATTCTGTACTTGAGCATTCATTGAAGACTTTGGAAAACTTTCCTTGACTACTGTTGGTTCACAATGGCTCAAGCAGCTCTCCTCTAAATCATTAATGTGTGTCATGGTGCCGAGAGGATTTCTTTTGGATATCATTCCTCTACTATTAATTCAATCATCATTTCTTCCTCTAGTAACACACAAAAAAAAGCACAAAAGGGCCCAAGAACTGGAAACAATGATGTTATCTTCAATGGAATGGACCCAGTCCATGATTACATCATTTTTTTCAATTCTTGGGCCCTTTTGTGCTTTTTGTGTGTACTACTTTGCTTTGTGTACGTTTGGACTATCTCTGTTTTTCTGCTGCTGTTCCTCTAGTAACACTCAGACGTAAATAAAGGACTATGCCACTTTATATCATCTTTGTCTTATTTTCATTTAGAGTTGTATTTTCAACTTGTTGAAGATGGAGACTGATTAGGATAATTATATTATCTGAAATCAAGCCTCCTGTTTTGTAAAATTGGCTTACTGCATCATTACTGCCATTGATTCCTCAATTATTCTACTTATATTCGGTTTCATCAATACAATCAAAAGGATACTATAAGAACTGTCTATGTATTTTATAACTGAATACAATCAAGCTTCTCATGTTTCTATCTTCTAGCTACTGGCCACTATGCTGGATTGCACTATGATAGACTTAGCTGTCTAGCTTTCTATGTGAATACTGGACTTAAAGCAGGGCCTTAGGAAAAGTAAATTCAGTCTAATTATGTTCTAATAATTCTCTATATAATGTGGTTTAAATTAATGCAGCTTGCTATACACCATCAGACAAACTAAAAGGTCATTCTATAAATCCAAAATTGGACCACATTACAAAGATTTACACAAGTTATTCCAATCTGTTCATAACCTACTAGATGTTACACTGGTCACCTCAACTAATTCTGATACGCCATCAGCAAATGATCTAGCCACTTATTTCAATCAAAAAATCATCAAATTAAGATCCACCTTATCAACTAACTCTTCTAATTATGAAACATTTATTGATTACTTTAGACCCAATTACTGGCAAATATCCAGCTGACTGAATATGGACAAATTTCAACTCCCTAATTGAGGATACAGTCACCCAAACGATCAATAGACTTACCAAATCCCATTGTAAACTAAATGCTTGCCCTAGTCATTTAATAAAATCTGCTCCTCAACGTGTTTTAATTGATCTCACCTCCTATTTAAACCATATGTTCCAACATGGATCCTTTCCTGCTAACAAAGGTAATATATTACTTAATCCAACCCCCAAAGACCAGAAGAAAAAATTAAATGATGTAACTAACTATCGCCCAGTTGCATCTATCTCTCTTGTAGTCAAATTAATGGAAAGCTTAGTAACTAAACAACTTAATGATTACTTGAGTAAATTCTCAGTATTACATGCATCCCAATCTGGATTTCGTGCTAATCACAGCACTGAAACAGTTCTTATAACACTCCTAACTAAATTCAAACAAATTATTGCAGCTGGCAATAATGTTTTACTCCTCCAATTCGACATGTCTAGTGCGTTTGACATGGTTAACCATGGTGTTCTATTAAACATCCTTGAATACTTTGGACTGGGTGGAAATGTATTGAACTGGTTCTACAAATTTCTAACTTTAAGATCTTATCAAGTGATAACTAAGTTGACCATTTTCTCACCATGGAGACCTGGATGTGGAGTGCCTCAGGGCTCACCGCTTTCATCAATTCTCTTTAATTTAATGATGTTGTCACTAGCCAAATCACTATCCAATCAAAGCCTAAACCCATATATTTACGCTGACGACATCACAATATACATTCCATTTAAGAGCAACTTATTAGAAATTACAGATAAAATTAATACCACCTTCCAAATCATTAACTCATGGGCTGATGCTTTCCTACTTAAACTCAATGCAGAAAAGACTCAATGTCTTATCTTATCATCGCAGTTTAACAAGACTAATTACGCCAATATTAATACACCATGCCACACTCTCCCTATTGTGAATAACTTAAAACTCCTGGGTGTTACTATTGATCGAAATCTCACCCTTGATTGCCATGTGAAGAATGTGACAAAGAAAATGTTTTTTGCTATGTGGAAGCTGAAAAGAGTGAAACCTTTTTTCCCAAGAGAAGTATTCCGCAAACTAGTGCAATTGCTAGTACTGAGCCACCTGGATTACTGTAACTCCATTTTCGCAGGATGCAATGAAAAAACTATTAAGAAACTCCAGACTACAGGTTCAATATGTCTTATTATTGGATCATAAATTGAGAACTTGAGAGTACTTAAATCTGGTAATTATAACTTTAAAATGATATGAATGTATTTTATTTTTGTTCTTTTTCTTGATGAAGTACCTTTCTGTTCAAGTGGAATGCTTGAAAAATAATGTAAAATAATTATAAATAAATAAATAAAAAAGAAACTCCAGACTGCCCAAAATATCGCAGCTAGACTCATATTCGGAAAGGCGAAGTATGAGAGCGCCAAACCGTTCAGACAAAAATTACATTGGCTTCCACTAAAAGATCGAATTGCATTCAAGGTTTGCACCTTAACCCATAAAATCATCCATGGAGAAGCGCCATCATATATGTCAGACCTAATTGACTTACCTGCACAAAACATCAAAAGTTCATCATGTACCTTCTTAAACCTCCACTACCCCAATTGTAGAGGACTCAAATACAAATCACTACACACACTTACCTTCACATACCTCTGCACAAAATCATGGAATAAACTACCGAATGCTATAAAAACAACGCATGACTTGACAACCTTCTGGAAGTTATTGAAGACACACCTGTTCGAAGAGACTTACAATAAAATTCCTCCTTAATGACTTGATCCCATTCTACATCTAAACCAACTAATACTGATCCCTTCTAATTTGATTATGTTAATCACATTATCACTATTGGTCATTATATCTTACCTGTTTTATTTTGTGTTATGTAAATAATTCTACTGACCTATCTACCTAATTTCTTACACAGTAATATGTTAAATTAGACCATACCTCTTACTCTGTTTATGATTATACCTTTTGCAACATAGTGTAAGCCACATTGAGCCTGCAAATAGGTGGGAAAACGTGGGGTACAAATGCAGCAAATAAATAAGTATCTGTAATACATGGAGGGGCATAATCGAACGCGAACGCCTATCTCCATGGGCGTCTATGTCCGAAAACGGGTACATGAAGAGGCAGGACAGACAGTATTTTTGAAAAAATGGACGTTTTTCAGCTGGGTGTTTGTTTTTTTTAGCGATAATGGAAACTAAAAACGCCCAGCTCAAAAACGTCCTAATCCGAGCCATTTGGTCATGGGAGGGGCCCCGATTCGTAGTACACTCGCCCCCCTGACATGCCAGGACACCAACTGGGCACCCTAGAGGTCGGTGTGGTGGACTTCAGACAACGCTCCCACATGCATAGCTCCCTTACCACGGGTGCTGAGCACCCAACCCCCTCCCCCAAAACCCACTACCCACAATTGTACAACACTACCATAGCTCTTAGGGGTGAAGGGGGCACCTACATGTGGGTACAGTGGGTTTTGGAGGCCTCCCATTTACCAGCACAAGTGTTACAGGTAGGGGGGATGGGCCTGGGTCCACCTGGCTGAAGTGCACTGCGGTACCCACTAAAAGTGCTCCAGGGACCTGCATACACGCAGGCCTCTAGGACTGGTTGCTGCTATATAACATTGGCACACCAGTTGACACCTGAAGACTAATCTCTCCAAAAATGTCCTTTATTGGAATAAGCACGCTTACTCACAGTTAACTGCAGATCAGAGGTTGTGCCCCACTGGCAAAGAGTCTCCCTGGTACTGAGATGAGCAGTAGGTCAGAGCTGGCAGAATGCTGTACAATGCCCTCTTTCAGCCACATTCAAGGGAAGAACTATGTTCTGTAACATGGCTAACACGTGAAAGGGATCTAAATCTGGCTTACAAAAATGGCCACTACCTCATGGACTACCGGAAACAAAGCAGGGCACACTCTGACCCAGTAAGCAGGGGGGAAAACACCATGGGAGTAGAGCCTACCAACTACCAACATCGTGAGCATTTGCCACAAGCTAGTGGAATCACGGAGCCCAATACCCTACACCCACAACAATGCATTGCTGATGTGACTCTGCAGTGCGCATAACAGAAAAGGTGTCACACTCACCCGAGAGCCACATCAGAATCAGGGAAAGGCTATCACAGGATAGAACACATTCTGCTGTCATAGAGGTGGGTACGGCATTTGAGGCTGGCATAGAGGCTGGAATAAAAGTTTGTAAAGTGGTTTTTATTGGTGGGAGGGGGTTAGTGACCACTGGGGAGTCCGGGGAGGTCTTCCCCGATTCCCTCCAGTGGTCATCTGGTCAGTTGGGGCACTTTTTTGGGACCTGTTCGTGAAAACAAAGGGTCCAATAAAAGTGACCCAAAATCCTGGTTAAAATGCCTTTTTTTTTGATTATCAGCTAAAGACGCCCATCTCTTCTCGGCCGATAACCACGCCCCAGTTCTGCCTTCACCATGCCTCCAACACACCACCGTCAACTTTACCCTTTTCTGTGACGGATTGCAGTTGGAAACGCCCAAAATCGGCTTTCGATTATACCGATTTGGGTGCCCACGGGAGAAAGACGCCCATTTCCCGATTTGGGTCGCAATATAGGCATTTTTCTCTTTCGATTATAAGCTGGATAGACAATTTTTCTCATAATTTCTACCAACAGATGAGAAAAGGATTATTTGCTAGAAATGTAAGTGAACTGGTGTTTTTGATTAAGTAACCTATTGCTACATTTTCTTTCATGGACCTCTTTCTATGATCTCCAACATTGATGCTGGACTACCACAATACTGTTGCCTTTTTCCTCTACAGACATTTCTCATCAATTCTACTGTTATTAAATGATTCACACTTGTTTTTTTCGCATCTTAAATCCACTAAATCATGTTTAATATGTGCAAGATGCTTGTCCATTTGTATCCTAAAATCCCTTAGCACATAATATATCAGACTGAACAGTGGTTGAAAAGAAGGTCAAGCAGGTGTGAATCACTGACCTATCAATACTAGGTGTCAGTATGATGATTATTATGAATACATAAAAAAACAGAGAGGACTATACAAGATCAGATATTTAAAAATTTGATGTCTAATTCATGCTTATTTTAGCTTCATAGTGTAAACCCGCACTATGATGTCATAAGTGCGCTCACTTGAAGGAACAGGCTCTGTAAGATATCACAGTGTTTTCCTTGCAAAATGATCAGAGCCTTTGCCAAACCAAGGAAATTGTTACAAATCAAAATTTATTTAAACTAATTTCAAATTATTTCAGCATTTCAATTTCTTTCAGGTGTTAACAGAAATTCTATTTCTTTTCTTTAATAGCAATCAATAACAGCTTGGAACTACTTTCAAACAATACATCAGATAAGTATTCACCTTTTTTTACCTAAAATATTGAACAATAATGTTAAATTATTTTTTCTATGTAAAGGACTGATTCTTTGTGTTGTTTTCCCAGGTCTCACAGTCAAGAGCCCAAAGGTAAGTATGCATGTAATCTTTTAATTGAATTAAATCTTTTGTCCAAAGCTCATGCTGGTAAGTACTTAGCTGCAAGACAGCTGCAAACCTTCCTCAGCCTTCTTCTCTTTCTTGCGTTGGAGCTCGCTTTCCGGGTCCAGGTTATTATGGAGTGGATGATACCTGATCTTTAATTAAATAAAAAGGACCAAAAACCCTGACTCCCTGATGAATATAAGCAGAAATTCTGGGAATTTAAGTCAAAAACTGGTGGCCAATTCACTAATTTCAAAGTAACAGGTAAGTATTATTCCCTTTCTCTACTCTGATCTCACTGTGTTTCCCTCACTAATAATGAGAAGGCTATTGTTGACTTTAATTGCTCTCTCATAGCCAGGTCCACTCACTCTCAAAACCATACATCTTTCTCTCCTTTACACTACCCACATCTGCAGATTCTTTCACCCTTTAGCACTCAAATCTTCCACACCCCTGCAGCACCACTGTCATACAGGTCTGACTCCCTCAGTGACACAAGCTCTTCTCACACTCTAAATCTCAAACCTTTCACACACCTGAAGCACCCCTAGCATACAGGTCTGTCTCTTCCAGTGTCACAAGCTCTTCTCACACTCTAAACTCCTAATTCTCTCATACCCCTGCAGCACCACTGTCATACAGGTCTGACTCCCTCAGTGACACAAGCTCTTCTCACACTCTAAATCTCAAACCTTTCACACACCTGAAGCACCCTTAGCATACAGGTCTGTCTCTTCCAGTGTCACAAGCTCTTCTCACACTCTAAACTCCTAATTCTCTCACACACCTGAAGCACCACTATCATACAGGTCTGACTCCTTCAGACAAGCACTTCTCACTCATTAAATCTCAAACCTCTCACACACCTGCAGCACCCCTCGCATACAGGTCTATCTCTTCCAGTGACACAAGCTCTTCTCCACACACCTGCAGCACCACTGTCATACAGGTCTGACTCCCTCCATGCCACAAGCTCTTCTCACTGTCTTACAGACTCGTCTCCCCTAGCAACAGCATCACAGCTTGACCATCTGACCCACACGGACCAATCAGCTGCTGGCTTTCAAAATGTCAGCTAACTTTTTCAGTTGAGAATCTAGGCACATTCTCCATCTTGAAATACATTTTTCCCATTAAAGTATATGGGAAAAATGAATTTCCATACAAAATACATAATAAATCACATTATACTTTAACAAAAATTGTACCACCATCCCAGTCACATTTTTCTGAATCCAGTCCATGTTTTCTTTTTGTTAAACCATTAATATACACCATTTTAACATATTTTCACCCAAAAACCCCATAAAAGTTTTACCAAAAATTACCAAAATTTCCACATGTATAAAGTCACACGTGCGCTCTCAAACCCCTTCGTCGGAATTTTAAAAAACACTTCCAGAGCAGCGCACGACGCTCCGCACTGGAAAAACCTAAAAAATCCCTTTAAATTTACTTTTAAAAATTTTAAAGTACACAACTTATCTAAACAGATCCCCCAGACCCCCCAACCATTAAAATAATAATTTTAAAAAATTTAGGGAAGGCCCGACAACAAAACACCTCAAAAAGCTAAAAATTAACCCAAATTAAATTAAAGTAAGGCCATAGGACCTCTTACCTGACCCCTCTAACGTCCATCCTGGGGTCCTTTGAACTTTCCCGAGCCCCGACGGTCCTCCGACGCTCCTCCACATTTTCTTCGGGCCAAAAATCAAAATCGAGGCCCAGGCTCCATTTTGCGGCCTACCGGGAGCTCCAGGCCCTGATCACGCATGCGCGCGCACCAGAACCAGCCGGTTTTTCCCTCTCCCCAGCTCCTGCTGAAATCGCGGTGGCGCGCCACTCGCGCCAACCGCGTTTTGGGCTCTCCTGCTGTCTCCGGCTCCTCCTTAGCCCCAGGACTTGCTCCGGTCCCGAAACGGGACTCAAGAACGCCGGAGCAAGCCTGGGACAGCTCAAAATGCCGGCCACCATCCCCGACGGGCCCAAAACAGCCCGAATTACAATCGGACCCTCCTGAGGGTCACAAAACGAATGGGGCACAATGAAAAGACCCCGAAAATCATCAGACCCAAACGAGGGTCAGAAGAAAAACTGGGGCACAACCAAAGAGAGCCCCCAGCAGCCCCAGGTAAGCCCCTTAAAGGGGACACACATCAATTTTATATATTTTTTAACCCTTTACAATAGTCTGAAAAAATGGGGAGAATGAAGAAAAGAAAAACAGAGAAATGAGAAAGAAAGGGAAAGAAAGAGAAAGACCAAAGCTAGTGATATGGAGGGTAATTGTCAAATTAATTTTCCTAGATAAATACTCAATTACCTGGGTAAAATAACTGAGCTAATAATTACCGTTCTCTGCCTTGCTAAAACTTCATGAAGAGGATGACGTGAAGGGGCATAATCGAAAGAGGCGCTCAAGTTTTCCTGAGGGCGTCCTCGCAGGATGTCCCCATGAAGAGGCGGGGAAACCCGTATTATCGAAAAAAGATGGGCAGCAATCTTTCGTTTCGATAATACGGTTGGGGTCGCCCTTAGAGATGGTCATCTTTAGAGATGGTAGTCCCTGGTTTTTGGAGATAATGGAAACCGGGGATGCCCATCTCAGAAACGACGAAATCCAAGCCATTTGGTCATGGGAGCAGCCAGCATTTGTAGTGCACTGGTCCCCCCTGACATGCCAGTACACCAACTGGGCACCCTAGGGGATACTGCGGTGGACTTCAGAAAAGGTTCCCAGGTGCATAGCTCCCTTAACTTGTGTGCTGAGCCCCCCCAAATCCCACTCCCCACAACTGTACACCACTACCATAGCCCTTAGGGATGAAGGGGGGCACCTACATGTGGATACAGTGGGTTTCTGGTGGGTGTTGGAGGGCTCACATTTACCACCATAAGTGTAACAGGTAGGGGAGGGATGGTCCTGGGTCCACCTGCCTGAAGTGCACTGCAGTACCCACTAAAACTGCTCCAGGGACCTGCATACTACTGTCATGGAGCTGGGTATAACATTCGAGGCTGATATAGAGGCTGGCAAAAAAAATTTTTTTTGAGAATAGGAGGGGTTTACTGACCATTGGGGCAGTAAGAGGAGGTCATCCACAATTCCCTCTGGTGGTCATCTGGTCAGTTCGGGCAACTTTTTGAGACTTGGTCGTAAAAAAAAAAGTACCAAGTAAAGTTGACCAAGTGTTTGTCAGGGACACCCTTCTTTTTTCCATTAATGGCCAAGGACGCCCATGTGTTAAGCACGCCCTCGTGAACTTTGGTCGTCCCCATGACGGAAAGTAGTTGAGGACGCCCAAAATTGGCTTTCGATTAAGCTGATTTGGGCGACCCTGGGAGAAGGACATCCATCTTCCAATTTGTGTCAAAAGATGGGTGCTCTTCTCCTTTGAAAATAAGCCTGCTAGGGAGCTTGACATGTACTGAAGCTTGGTGTGAGAGCAACTCTGAACAGAGACCATTTTGCTAGAAAATTGCTGTATTTCTTTTCACCAAACAAACTAACAAATAATATACCATCTTCTCTATCATGGTTGAGTCCAAGAAATCTATGGGGCCCTTTTACTAAGCCGCGTAAGCATTTATGTGCTCCCAACATGCGCAAAAATGGAGTTACCGCCTGCCTACTGCATGGCTCTTGCATAACTTCATTTTAGGCACATGTCCGATGTGTGCATCTGAAAAATTATTTGACGCGCGCCAAGTGGCACTTGACGCATGTAGGTCATTACTGCCTGGTTACCAAGTGAGTCTCTGCAACAATTTCTCCAAGTGGGTTAGTTTAGTATAATTGGCTTAATCTATCATTACTACCATTGATTCTGCAATTGTTCTACTTTATATTCAGTTCCATTGATGCAATCAATAGGATATTATAAGAACTATCTTTAATTTCATAACTGAATACAATCAAGCTTCTCACATTTCCATCTTCTATCTCCTGGCCATTTTGCTGAACTGCACTGCGCTAGACTCAGCATTCTGATACAATCTATGTTAACAGTAGACAAAGCTGGGCCTTTCGAAAAGCAAATCTAGTCTAATTATGTTCCAATTCTTCTCTTTATAAGGTGGTTTAAATTATTTACTAAGAACGTTAGTGAACTGGTGGTTTTGATTTAGTAATCTATTGCTACATTTTCTTTCATGGGCCTCTTTTATGATCTCTAATATTGACACTGAACTACCACATTTGATTCTGTTTCTTGACAGATTTAAAGTTGTTTTCACTATAATTGGGTGTCCATTGTCATACCTATCCCCACATTGGGGTAAATTCTATAAGGGTGTCCTAAAAATCATTGCAAGTAATATGACGTGCTTAGCATGATTCTCTAAAGAGTGCACCCAAATTAGTTTGTACATCGTTAGCCACCATTTACAGAATTTGGGGATTATGACTTCAGGGGGTGGTGTAGGGCATAAAACTCCGTTTTTTTGCACGTACTATTTACCTATTTACTTAAAATATGGAAAGTCTGCATTATTTGTGTTTTTCTCAAAGATGCCATTCGCTACGATCATACTTCACCTCTTCTGAAACAATATCATTGTCTGCCCGTTAAGCAAAGGATCACTTATAAAATTGCCACCTTCACTTGGCATCCCCAACTACCTCTCTCTCTTTGGGTCCTGTTTACTAAGCCACGTTATAGGCGTGTTAGCATTTTTCACACACGTTAACCATGTATGTTCCTACAATATCCCTATAGACGCCTACATGGTTAGCGCGTACGTTAATTATAGGCATCGTTAAAAACATTAGTCAACAGGGCCCTTGTTTAATTATTCCTTATTGTCCTTCCACAATCCTCCATTCATTAAACGATCACCGCTTAGTTGTACGTTTTCCAAAATGTGCCCACTTGAATCAACACAGCGCATTCTTCATGTCTCCTCATCACACCTGGAACAATCTTTTGCTTTCTCTCCATAGCTATTCTTCTTTTAAGGATTTTTAAACTGAGCTGAAAACCAGGCTTTTCCCTTTGCTTTCAGTGAAACAGTTTGCTGAAATTACCAGTGATACCCTTCAGCCCTGTCGTCCTTTTGTATGTTTGCTTTACCCTCTTTTTGTAATGCTTATATCTCTTAACAGCCTGCTTTCCTATACATTACTGGAATTCTTTTCATGTTTCCTACTTTTTAGCTTGTACACTGCTCTGTTCTGCCTGGTATAGAAAGTTATTACAAATAAATATATAAAAATTCAAATAAAAGTTTGATTATTAAGTCTAAACGTCTATTTTTTCAGGAAAATGGCTGAATTTAGAATGTTGTTACTCAATGGAAATGGTACTACTCCAAGGGTAGCCCAGAACCAGGATAGCATGAAGCAGATAGAAAGGCAATGTTGAAAATATTACACCAGTTCCTAGAAACCCAACACATCTCTTACTGGTAAAACATAACAAATAGGATTTTTTACACAGTACTACTACTACTACTATTTAGCATTTCTATAGCGCTACAAGGCATACGCAGCGCTGCACAAACATAGAAACTATATATCAGCAGAATTCTGCACCTCAGTCACATATACACAGAACAGTGCTAAAGCCTCACCAAATACCAAATAAGTGACCACAAATTACTTTATGCTGCTATTGCCATTATAGATACATAGTTCAATGCATCCCATCCCATATCATGAATAGGGCAGTTATAAAAGGGGAGGCATGGGACTGAAATGACTACATAAATCCAGAGTAATTTTGAATATACATACCTTTCGCCAAGTTTCAGAAGAAGCTCCAGTTCTGAGTAATACCATGAGCTGGTTCGGGTCCAGCGTCTGAATTTTGTTAGTCTGGCTTGTGTCATCCCTCCCCTTCACCCCATTATCTAGCATGTTTTCCTCTCTCTTTTGTCCCACGCTTTCACCCCATGATCCAATATCTCACATCCTACTGTTCCATTTTTCAATGTTTCACCTTGCTCTCCACCTCTGCCCCTGATCCAGTATCTCTCCCTGTTCTTTGCCCCCTCTTCCCCCATTGTCCACCATGTTTCTTCCTCCCCCCCTTGCCCAGGTAGGGTAAATATTTCACCATGCAACATCCCCCACCCCCACAATCCAGCATGTTTCCCTCTCTATTTCCTCCCGCCTCTTCACCCCATGATCTAACATCTCACCATCCTATCCTCCCATTTTCCAGGATCTCACCTTCCCCTCCACCTCTGCCCTGGGGCCAATATCTGTCCCTATTTTTCGCTCTCCCTTCCCCTCATTGTCCTGCAGGTGTCTCTCCTGCCCTCCTTCTTCCGTGCCCGGGTTGGCTAAACATTTCCCTATATATGGTGAAAATACCAGTGGAGCGGAACCCCCATATTCTGTAATTTCAAATGTAACTCAAATCCATGACCATGCTCAGCCCTGACCCTACCATTTTTGCACCCCATTTTCCAGGACGTGCATAAAATTTAGGCACAGATCACATGTCTAAATTTATGTGCACACATCTTAATTGATTCCAATTAGCACCAATCATTACTTATTAGCCATTTATTGGCACTAATTGGCTCATTATTCAATTAAGATGCACACACAATTTCAGAGCATGCCCAACTTTGCACATGCATCTCAAAGCAGCCTTTTATGGTTTTATGCGATATATGTGTAGAAAAGGTGAAAAGAATTCCATTAGCCATGCTTTGTAGGCTTTTCTCACTTCTTTAGCTATTCTTCTTATGAAGAATCTTATCATGAAAAACATTCTGTGATCATTTTTGGTTCAGTTTAGATCAGTTTGGTTTAGATCAGAAAGTCTCCAGTACACCCGGCCTCCTTTTCCTCATAGTCTTTTCTTTCACATTTTGCTTTATCTCACTTTCACTTTCTTCTGAATAACGCAAGATAACACATGAAGTTACCTTCCAAGGCAAATAATCAGATAATTTCAACATTTCTCTACTCCATGTAGTGTTGTTTCTAGAGCCAGACATGAAAATGTCATGCAGTGCGTGTGCCAAGGCGTACACAGCGTTATATACATTGTTGTTCATCCCAATGTTATCAATGTTACAAGGTAGAATATATAATTTTTCATCAGAACTGCAGAATCTTTTGATGTATTTTGGACACTGGCTGTCACATAGGCCCCTCCACCACTGCTTAGTGAAATGATCAGTTGGAAGTAAGGTAAAGTTCACCTCCTGGATAAATTTTATAAAGCTTGGGATTTTCCTCTTAACAATTACAAATGATAAGGTGTTGTTCTTTATATCAATTTTTCCTTCAACTTTATAGCGCAAATTCAGTTCAGTTTTGGTGATCCAGACCTTGCCAGGGAACAGCACAGGACTGGGTAGATAGAACATACTCTCTGCATTATTATAGAGAATGATCACTTTATTTGATGGCATAAAGATTTTCCTTACTATTTTAGCTATTTTCTCTGTTGGTATGATATTACTCTGAGTGTGACCGACAGTTTCTATGAACGCAATGCAGCCACCATTCTTCTCAATCCCTTCTCTCAGGATCTGAATCGCCTTCAGGCTGTTTTCATCATCGAATGCAATGATACCAACCCAGGTCCAGCCAAAATGCTTCAGTAACCTGATAATCCCAGCACAGAGGTGCAGTTCACTGGGGACAGTCCGGTAGAAAAAAGGAAACTTAGCTGTGTCACTCATTAGAAGACTCTGCGAGATGAAACTGATCTGTTCAATAATAACAATAATAATAATAATCTATCATCATCATTGTCACTGTAAGATTACACCTTAAACAAGTTCTCTACAATTTTTAAGCTCCTACATTTAGATGATTTTTCAACAGAAAATGTAGGTCTCCTTTTATAAAACGGTCCTACAGGTTAGTGAAGAAACGTCAGTGCCCAAAAGTGAGGTGCAGGATCCACACCAAATGCAAATCTACAAATGGTGTGCTCCCTGTATAGAATGGAGCTTAGTTCTCAATTTTTCAGTGCAAATTTTGAATTACTTCCTTACTGATTAACACACGAATTGCATGTGAACTCTTATCGTCTAATTTTCTCCATGGACGCACACTAATGGCAACATTAATTTATGGTCATTAATGCAAAAATTTGGAAAGGCCATTTTTATGACCGTGGTAAAATGCAGGTTAAATCGACGCAGCTTAGTAAACAGGCCCCTTGGTAAGCCAAACATAGGCACTGAAAAGAAGACCTAAATGCAGTTGGCTCCACTACCCCCTTCCAATGGTCTTTTTAATTTAAACTTGTGCATCACAGTATTCCCCATCCTTCACTCTTTCTGAATGGATTATACATTGAAACAAAACAAAAACAGTCCCTTTACCTGTGGAAAGTGGTACATCCTGAAGATATTGGACATCTGACTTGATTCCTCTGGTTGAAGACCTTCAATGATAGCAGCCAGCGTGCCAGATGTTTTACAGCGGTAGTTAGGAACCCAGGAGTCCATACCGGTAAATATGCTTATGCTATCCCCAAATACAAAGAATGGATGGAAGTAAGATTCATAAAGATGAAACCCTAGTGTGATGTTGGGTAAGAGCTCTGAGCTATTGTTAATCTCCTCCACTGCAAAAACAAAGGCCAGGTAGTCGAAATAGTTTTTTTGATAGTAACTGTAAGAACAATGAAGATCAGAGAATTAATCAGTCACTAAAAGATGGAAAGAAAACTGTGGAACTATTTTCCAAGCCAATAGTCTGTGTGTGTGGTTTTGAAAGCTAGCTGCAGAATTTGAAAAAATAAATATATTAAGCACTGCTTAATGGATATACATATTAATCTCAGGCTCTCACCCATTATCCACCTAAACTTAAATACACAGGCTATTTGTATACAGGCTGAATATCACCATTTTGGGACCAATTCAATTAATAAGTAAAGAAAAACAGAACCTTTATATAGTCGCCTACCCTCCTTTATAGAAAAGTAGCATAAGTGGCAGTGGCGTAGCAAGGGGGGGCGGGAGGGGCGGTCTGCCCCGAGAGTCAGCTCGGGGGGTGCTCCCTGCCAGCTCCTCCCACCCTGGGTGCAGCACAATGACACCCCCCCCGACCCAGTGCCTACCCTCCTCAGCTCCGTCCAACCAGCTGCACCCTACCTTTAAAGACATTTCAGAAGTGGTGGAGAGGCAGGTAGGGTGCTCAGCTGGTTGGAGGGAGCTGAGGAGGGTAGGCACTGTGTTGGGGGGGGGGGGTGTTTATGTGCTGGGAGGGGAGGGTGTCATCGTGCTGCTCCCGGGGGGGGGGGGGGGGGGTGCAACGGCGAACCACCCCTGGTGGCAGCCTTCCTGCTACGCCACTGTTAAGTGGGTATTCACCTGTTTGTGTATATAGATGTTGAGTTGATTTCAGAGACTTTTTCCTTTTCCTATTTTAAAGCTTGATGCACTTCACAGAACTGTAGTCTTTCTTAAGCACTAATTTTGACGTTCGTAGTAGAGAGAATTTTTGTGTAATACCACTATAGATGTGAGTACATACATCAGTCATAGAATTGGGGTAAATGCTTACATCTAAATTCTGCAGATATACACAGTATTTTACAAGTTTGGGCTACTATTAGGATGGGTAATTTTACTGCCAACTTCTATTGTTTCAACAGAGGTCCCACTTTATGCAATAGTAGCTAATAACCTGGATTAACTAAAATAACCTGCCTTTATTATTGTATGAATTTTTGTTTGTTTGTGACATTGATATCCCACATTATCCCAGGCAAGTTTGAGTTCAGTATGTTTTCCAATAAACAGTATAGGATACATAACAGAATAATGCATAAGAAAGTAACTTGTAAGAATCCAATTTACAATACAATATCATAAACATACTGGGATAGCTATCGATGTTTAACATTTAGAAAATCTATTATGAATGAGAAATTGTACATGAAGCAAAGAGAAAATTAATGGTAAATAGAGTAATAACCAATTCAGATAATAATTAGTTTTTTGAGATATGGTTGTTCTTTGTGAGGGTTTGTTTGAATAGGAACGATTTGAGGATTTTGCAGAATCTAGTATATTCCTGTATATTTCTTATTTTGGGTGGTAAGGAGTTGCACCATTTGGTTCCTAGGTAAGTGAAGTCTGCAGAGTGGACAGTTTTGTAGATCACTTTTTTGAAATTTGGGAAGTGTAGTCTGAGATAGTTTCTTGCCTCATATTCACTGTTTCTTTGAGGTAAGTTTATTAATGGTACCATATAGTCTGGAGCTGTGCCATTTAGGATTTGAAAGATAAAGGTAGATAATTAGATGGTGATTCTCGCTTTGATGGGAAACCAGTGTAATTTGATTAATAAAAGGGATGCACTTTCAGAACGAGAGTTTTTTAATATGAACCTGGCTACAGTGTTTTGAGCTGTTTGGAGTTTTTTCAACAGGTGCTCCTTACAGCCAGCATATATGGCATTACATTAATTGAATTGGGATAATGTTAATGATTTTTCCAATAGTCTGAATGATTCTGATGAGAAATAGTTTTTAGTTTCCAAAGAGACCTGAATGATTTATGGTAGCCCATATTATTTGTTGCATTTGTACCCCACATGTTCCCACCTATTTGCAGGCTCAATGTGGCTTACATAGTACCGTCAGAAGCGTTTTCCCAGTCGTTGGATAATAAATACAAAGTTGTATAGTGATCGTATGAGGTATAAGTGGAGGGTCGGAATGGATGAAGATTGCGCGTTGTCCTGTTCGATCATAGTCATGCATTGTTGGTAGGTGAAGAAGGTTACATGGGGTCATTGGGGTAGGCCTTTTTGAAGAGGTTGGTTTATTAATAACTTCCACCTAAACTCCGCAAAGTAGAAGCCAAAAAAAAGTCACATGTCTATTGGTATCAAGATACATTGATGATGGTGCAGGTATGAAAAATCACAAGAAATTTGTTGAACCCTAAAGATGGGAAGATGAGTATGGAATGATTAATTTAGCCAACTAGGAATAGATGCTGGTAGAGACTACTCTATGGGCCACAGTTTGAACAGGATGAGTGGTGGCTCAAAGGACATTGTCCTGCCCTATGTTAAAGAGGTCATGGGTTCAAATCTCTTTCTTCCAGGATGCCCCCCCCCCCCTTATTACTCTGCCATTGAGACAGACATGAGAAGCAACTGCTTGCCCTGGAATTTGTAGTATGGAGTGTTGCCACAATTTTGGTTTCTGCTAGTTATTTGTGACCTGGCTTGGCCACTGTTTGCAAAACAGGATAATGGTTAGATGGACCATTGGTCTGACCCAGTATGGCTACTCTTATGTTCTGAATTTGCAACATAATTGGAAATCAGTCATGGCAACAGAGGAGTGGCATGGAAGAGAAGTCAGATTGTGATATTTTGTACTCATAAAGACATTGAATAAATAGCTCTGGAAAGCTGACACACTCATTGCTACATTGATCCAGCTGAGATATGAAGTGAACATGTAGGAACATAATCTGAGATTCTTGGTCAATATAAACTAGATTTATCTGAACTGCTACAATGATCATGTGCAAATATGAACCAGATGAGAGATCTGATGTTCAAAAGAGAGGTGCTGATTGATGTCAACACCAAGGTATTTAAATTAGTCAACTCTAAGGTGATTGGGTATCCCAGCAAAGTCAGGGAAAATGAGAGACAGTCCTTTGCACCTTTCACTCAACAGGTGACAATTGTAGAAACATTCAAGATTAAGTGATTAGATTGAAAACAAAGAGAAATTGAGTTGAGATAATATTGAATCTAGGAAAGATCATGGGTAAGATAGTCTTGCAGAACAAATAAGAATGTCATCAGCATAGAAGTGAAATAAGACACATTCTTTCTGAAGAACAGTGACAAGAGGACTAAGAAATATGCTGAAAAGGAGGCATGACAGCACCGAATCCTGAGGGACATCACAGGTAAGAGGGAGAGATTGGACAGAGTAGAGTAGAATGTGCACAGACTGAGAAAGAATTTAATACTGTGCAAGAGAGCTCATAATTCAAAAGACGGCATTCATTTGAGTATTTATATACCGCTTAGACTTATGCAGTTCGCAGGTTTACTTTCAGGTAGTGGGTCTGTCCTAGTGGGCTCACAGTCTAATTCAGTACTACTGTTGTACCTGAAGCAGTGGAGGGTTAATTGACTTGCCCCAGTTCACACTGAGCTGCAGAGGGAATTGATTCTGGTTCCCCAGGATCTCAACCCACTGTCAACCATCAGGCAGCAGCAGGAATTGAACCCAGCTCCCCAGGTTCATATCCCACTGCACTAACCATTAGGCCACTCCTCCACTGTATTAGATCAAAAGCTGATGATAAATCCAAAGAGTTGCGTACAATCAGACACTTATCAAGGACAGAGTAAATTTGACTCAAGAAACTGCAGTGGTTTACACAAAAGCCAATCTGGAAGAAAGCTATTTTTTAAATCACATTAGAAAGGAAGGACAGGCCTATAGTTTGCTGAAATTTAAGGGTCAACTGAGGGTCTCTTCAAAAGAGAGTTAAACAAGACATAGATGGAACCAAATGAGTTTTCATGATTCAAATGCAAATGAAAGAAACCAAACAGAACATTGTCTTTGTGCACATCCCTACAAGGTCCTGGAGATAAGTTGAAGTGGACACACAGTAGAATCTTATATGAAGAGAAGGAATGTAATGCTCATGATCAGTTGAACATCTGGAAATGAAAATCTGCAGATACAGATTTATAATATGCAACATCATTAGTTAGATAAAAAGGAAATTCCATGTATTTCTATAAGGTGATTTTTATATATGCCTTCGTAACTAAACACTGCACAGGTAAACATGACTACATTTTAGAAATAAAATGGAAACTTTAACTTAGATCTGCTGCCGCCAATTAGAAATCACTTGCATTTCGTATACTACTACTACTACCACTTATCATTTTTATAGCACTACTCGACATACACAGCACTGTACGCTGAACATGTAAGAGACAGTCCCTGCTTGACAGAGCTTACAATCTAAGCAAAGACAGACAAATAGGACAAATAAGGCGTAAGGGAATTACTTAATGTAGTAGAGCATAATATCCTACTAAACATACTAGACAGCTTTGGCATATGTGGCACAGTCCACAAATGGTTTCAAGGATTTCTGAAATCAAGATCTTACGGAGTGAAAATGAAAGGAACCTTATCCTCTCCAAGTTTACTGGACTAGGGCGTCCCTCAGTGCTCTCCACTATCACCCATACTGTTTAATGTAATGATGTCACCACTAGGTAACAGACTAGAAACAGCAGGATTCAGAATTCATATATGCTGATAATGTTACCATATACATAACCTTCAAAAAGAACATTCAAGACATCTTACAAAAGGCAAAACTTGGCTTAAATTTGATGGAAAATTGAGGTCTCATAATCCAAATTAAACCTAAATAAAGAAAAATACTAAATTCATGGTCATTACCAACCTGTTTGACCAAAATGTCTAAAACAGTTTCACAACTGACAACACTTCATTCCCCATTGACAATAATCTGAAAATTCTAGGTATAATTATATACAAACATTTAACACTTGATACTCAATGTGCCTCAGTAATCACAAAATCTTTCAGGTTTCTTTAGAAAATCAAATGGATCAGACCCTATTTCTCATCAGAAACATTCAGACTATTGGTACAATCATTAACATTATCCCAGTTCAATTAATGTAATGCCACATATGCTGGCTGTAAGGAGTTCCTGTTGAAAAAACTCTGCAGCCAGGTTCATATACAAAAGCTCTCATTCAGAAAGTGCCTCCCCTTTATTAATCAAATTACACTGGCTTCCCATCAAAGTGAGAATCACCATCAAGTTATCTACTTTTATCTTTCAAATCCTGAATGGCACAGCTCCAGACTACATGGTACCATTAATAAACTTACCTCAAAGAAACAGTAAATCGGAGGCAAGAAACTATCTCAGACTACACTCCCCAAATTTCAAAAAAGTGATCTACAAAACTGTCTACTTTGCAGACTTCACTTACCTAGGAACCAAATGATGGAACTCCTTACAACACAAAATAAGAAATATACAGGAATATATTAGATTCTGCAAAATCCTCAAATCATTTCTACTCAAATAAACCTTCATAAAGAACAACCATATCTAAAAAAAACCTAATTATTACCGGAATTGGTTATTACTCTATTTACAATTAGCCTTCTGCTTTCTTCATGTACAATTTCTCATTTATAATAGGTTTTCTAAATGTTAAACATCCACAGCTATTCCAGTACATTTATGATACTGTATTATAAAATTGGATTCTTACAACTGTTTATTGTAAACCACATTGATCTCAAACTTGTCTAGGATAATGTGGGATATAATTCTCAGAAATAAATATATAAATGTGGGAAAGGTAAAACAGACATGGGCACTGAACAAGTTAAAAGCAACCTCCAAAAGAAGGATTTTTAGCCTAGATTTGAAGACGGCCAGAGATGGAGCTTGATGTACTGATTCAGGAAGTCTATTCCAGGCATATGCTGCAGCAAGATAAAAGGAACATAGACTGGAGTAGTCAGTGGAGGAGAAGGGTACAGATAAGAGAGATTTACCATCTAGTAAATGTAGGAGAGCAGAAAATATAAAACATACTGAATGGCAAAATCTATGAGGAAAGTGTTCCATTGATAAACTAAATTTAGGAGCAGTTGATGTGGCCAGGGTACATAGAGCCACAATGGAAACTGACCACAGTTCTCTTGGTTTTCAGACCACTGCACTAACCATTACACTACTCCTCTACT
Source organism: Microcaecilia unicolor (assembly GCF_901765095.1). Taxonomy (NCBI): domain Eukaryota; kingdom Metazoa; phylum Chordata; class Amphibia; order Gymnophiona; family Siphonopidae; genus Microcaecilia; species Microcaecilia unicolor. The sequence goes on along the minus strand of NC_044033.1, from coordinate 224,453,311 downwards.
CACTGGGTATTTGTTTGACAGGGATTTGGCACAAGATAATCAGTATAGGTCAGTGGTGAGACCCTGGCTAGAGTGCTGGGAAGACCACAGGTGGAACAAGAGATTATAATACAGATGAGTACAGATGAAATTCAAAGGAAAATGAGCAAAATGGTATATAGACATGATAATCCATGTTTAGTGAGTCTTGAGAAGCTAATAATGTATTCTCAAGAAGAAAAAAGGCAAGAGGAGAAAGGATAAATTGGCAGTTCAAGACAGAGACCATCTATGAATCATAAGTGAGTCTCCGATAGGAACTAAGCCACTGTTCTACTTACTAGTACTTATATCTCAATGTGGGAAAAGTTATATAGGACAGTGGTTCTGGGATTATTACATTTCTCATTGTAACAAATCCCCCAATCATGATGTCTCCATCCTTGTGGTATCCTGGTTTTACGCTTTTATATTTCATTGGTGGAAGCTGGCCCTCACTGGCTTTCCATCCGATGTAGCAAAGTATGAAAATCAGGATCAGAGGAGCTGCCATCTTTCAGGATGAGAAACAGCTTTTCCTATGAAACAAACTCCTGCTTGCCCTGCTCTGCAATTGTGGTATGAAGGAGGAAGTTTCAGAGGTGTTGGATATTAAAATAATGTCAGGAAAAGTTATGTTAAGACCAAGAATTTTCAAACTGCACACCAGTAAATGTGTGCAAAGACACACAGGAGGTTGAGGGAAGACAGCACAAGTCTCATACTGATGTCACCCAGATCTCTGTATTATTAGCAGTGATTCAGCAGCTGGTGAGGGCACTGCTAAATCTTTATAGAGTCCTGCTCCTCAAAGATTCACACTCAAGGGATGTCTTCTTTTGATATGTGTTTGAAATTAAATAAAAGTTGTTTTCTTTTCTTTCTTAATATAATCCTATAGAAATTGCACATTCATTAACCAGCAATTATTAATTATATAGAGAGTCTTGGTGAGATGAAAATAATTGTAATCACTAATAGTGTACTCATGTCTACCATCAATAGTACTTTCCTGTTTTTACATTTTTCTTCCTCTACATATTACTTCATATTTTTATAATGTAATGTGGTTGTCATGGTCATACTGTTAAACAAAAGAAAATGTGATTAATAAAACCATAGACACAGTTAAAATCACAACTTTCCAGCATGGGTTTGCTATTGACCAAATGTGTGTTAAAGCAGGTTAGATGTGTTCACAGGAGATCTCTATTCTTTGAATGGCTCATTTCTTGACTAAAGTGTGGTTATCATTAGAGTGTCATGTCCCTTATCCTGCATTAAATTGCTGTGTGGTCTGACAGCAATTTTAATTTTTGATGTCATTGGTATGTACGTAGGTGCATGATTTACAAATATAGGGCCCTGTTTATTAAGGTGGTCTAGCGTTTCTAGCGTATTCTAAAAATGAGCACACTAACCTTGTAGATTCCCATAGGAATATTATGGGCATCAACAAGGTTAGCACGCATTATAAACGCTAATGTGCCTCTAGCGTGGCTTAGTAAACAGGGCCCATAGTGAGGGATAAGGTTGCCTTGACATTTGCTGAGATTCTACCACAGTGAAGGGTGGATACTGGTAATCACTTTTGGGAATGAGGCGAGCTCTAGATACCGTGTCAACCAAAGATATGCATGTGGGCACAACTGCAATAAGGCCTGAGAACTCCCTGAGCATGACATTCCCTGTTGTTTCCCTCATTATCTATATGGCCACCTACCTGCTCCCCTAACCTTTCCAATTGTGTAGGCTTCACAACCTGTGCATACCAAATGGATGGTTGGCTGTGGGACCCCCTGGAGTTTGTATATTGCATTCTGCTACAGAAAGTGGGTTACCTCTCAATGATTGTATTTGCACCTTGATCATAAGGAAGCTGTGTTGGGATGGTGTGGACTGTTTAGGATTGTCATTTCACTGATTTTGTCCTATGTAGCCAATCAAGGAGGCATACAGTGTCCGTTGGTCTTTTAACTGTTATAATGTGTACTAGATTGCTATATGCTGTGATGCTGAGTCACTTATGTTAACCCAAAGACGTATTTGGGAGAGGGAGGATTCACATGACAAAGTCCAAGATACCACAAATAAAAATAAAACAGCTGTTATTCAGCCCACTGAAGGCAGGCCTTCTAAGTGCCGCAATCAACTCTCAGTTTGGATAATAGATGCCAAGACATTTCCGATGTCTGGCATTGAATATCCAGGGTTTTGATTGCCTGGTTAAACATAACCGGCCAAGTCAATATTCAGCACTGGCCAGTTAAGATTATGGTGGCCCAATCTGGCCGCCAAACATAGCCGGCCAAGTGCTGAATATTCATGGCTAGTCAGTTATATCGTGCAATATATCCAGTTAGCTGCTTTGTGCTAAGCGCTAGTATTCAGCGGAGATAACCATTTATCTTGCAGTGAATATTAGTGCTTAGCCATATTAACGTTATTTAACTAGTCAGGAGTTATTCGGGCCACTTAAATAGCGTTTCATATCATCCGGAAAGTATCTAAATGGTTTACATATTATAAATATTAGGGTTGAAATGAGAAGATGGAGAGAAAATGTAAGTTGGGTTACATGATAAAAGTAATAAAATCTAAGAGAATGCACTGGGCAGAGATTGGACACCACCATTTTAAAACAGGCGGCTCAGAGGCAGGAGGGAGTAGGCTGTCCTCCTGCCTTCAATGTTAGGGTACCTTGAGGGGTCTGGGGGGTGAAGTAGAATCCACTAGACCATCAAGGCTTTTAGTGGCCCCTAGAGGGTCTGGCCCATTAGTATTGGTGGGGGTTGGGGAGTCCACTAGACCACCAACAATGTTCTTAGGTGTGTGTGTGTGTGTGTGGGGGGGTGACCACTGGACCACCTGGGATGTTTTGGTTGCAGGAGGGTTCCACTGATCCACCGGGGAATTATGTTGGGGGGATTGGGAGGGTACGATCAACAACGGATATACACACAAGAGATGTGCCTACCAGACACTTCTTGTGGGCATGTGCCAGAAGTGCTCGGACTCCTTTACTGATCAATGCTGGAAACCAACAGTGTGCGTATAATGTGCACGCTACTAATGTTAAGCATTGATTGGAAATCTGATTCGCTATTGAGCCAGTGTTTTTCAAGCAATACTGCCTGCTGTGCCAGAGTTCTGTACATCTGCCCCTAAGTCTTTAACAATTTCTTAAATTTAACACAGGAATGCTCCATTTAGATTAAACTTGGGACTTTGTTCCACAAACTAGGAACATACCAAAAGAACGCACCCCTATGGGTAATATCCCAACGTGTCTTGGTCACTAGTGGGAGGGTCATGTGGTGATCATTTTCAGATTGCAAAGACTTCCTAAGAATGCAGGAGACACTTGAGGCCAAGTAAGAAAGCTTTATGGGCTTGCATCAACAACTTAATATCCTAACATGAATCAGTAACCAATAATAATGAATGTAAAGAGATGCCATTGTATCATATTTGTGAGCACTGCCTAACACTCTGAATGTTTTGTTAAATGTAATAGCAACTCCTCCTTTTTTGCCATTCGATGGAGAGAGATAACAGTTACCCAACCAATTACCTTTACCTTTGATGCGGGATTACTACTTTTCACCAATCATGCTGTTTGCTCTCAGTGGCGTACCAAGGGGGGGGGGGGCGGTCCGCCCTGGTGGCACGCCGCTGTGGGGGTGCCGCGCGCCTCTCGGCTCTTTGTTTTCATGCTCCTTTTGCCCCGGAACAGGTTACTTCCTGTTCCGGGGCAGAGGGAGCATGAAAACGAAGAGCCGGCAGGCGCGCGGCACCCCCCCCACAGCGGCGTGCACCCAGGGGGGGGGTTATTTTGCCCGGGGATCAGGGGGGTTTTCGCCAGTGGGGGGGCGTCGCGCTGTTCCAGAGTGGCGCTGCACCTGGGGGGCGGGGCGCATCGGCGATCCGCCCCGGATGTCAGCCCCCCTAGGAACGCCACTGTTTGCTCTTTTGCTGACAAGGGAAGAGACCAACTAGATCAAAGGTAAAACAGTTTTATTAGAAGAGCAGGGTGTGGAATTCCAAGGAGGTTTAATAAACGGGAGTGAAAGTGAGCCTATTTAGTCCACTGTAAGCAATTAGAATAGTCTGTTTCCCCTTCCCATCGCAGCCATCATCCTCGTTCACTCAAAACAAAGCAAGCCAAACGTTATGAGCTTCTGCATCCACATAGTTGTTTTTTTATTGTTGATCTATCTGTAACAAGTCTAAAGCTGTTTCAGTTGGATAGGCAGTGTCTTAAAAGGTGGAGGAGAAAAGTTTTTTTTTTTTTTATACTTAATGGGCTACTTTGTAATTTTATTGAAAGCTTCCCATATCTAAAAAGCACCTCCAACGTTCTGAAGCTGACCGTGGCACACTGGAGTGAAGTCTGTCACCATCTCTCTCTGTCCCGCCCTCGCGTCAAAACGTGATGACGTCGAGGGCGGAACAGTGACAGGGAAGGGAAATCTGCAGAGTTGCCACGCAAAGGAACAAGATGTCACACGTATGAGGGTGTCGTCATCCATCCCTCCCTCCCTTCCATTTCCATGTTCCCTCCCTCTGAATTTTAAAACTAATCTTCACTTACCAAATCGGGGTTACGGCGGCCGCCAACAGCTGTAAAAGGAGTGCGGGCTCGGCCCTTCTCGCTCTCTGAGCTGTTGTCCTGCCCTTGCGGAAACAGGAAATGAGGGCGGGACCAGAGCTCAAAGAGAGAGAAGGGCATAGCCTGCACGCTTTTTACCGCTGCTGCCGGCTGCCGTAACCCCGATGAGATAAGTCAAGATGACTTTTAAAATTCTTAGGGAGGGGGCTGGGGCCTGGAATTGGAAGGGAGGGATGACGGCCGTGGAACTGGGAGGGAGGGGGGACTCTGGAACTGGGAGGGAAGGAGGAGGGAGGACCCTGGATCTGAGTGGGAGGGAGGGGGACCCTGAAACTTGGAGGGGGGACCCTGGAACTGCGTGGAGGGAGGGGGACCCTGAAACTCGGAGGGAGGGAGGGGGACGACCATGGAACTGGGAAAGAGGGAAGGAGGGGGGTCCCCTGGCCCACACTCTCATTCTCACACACACACTCTCTCTCACACAGACACACTCGCACCCAGTCTCACTCTCTCTCTGTCACACACTCGCACTCACACATTCACTCTCTCTCTCTCACACAGTCACTTTCACGCACACTCTCTCAAACATACACACTCCGAGGAAAACCTTGCTAGCGCCCGTTTCATTTGTGGCAGAAATGGGCCTTTTTACTAGTGTAGATATAAATATCATGAAATAACAATTGAATATCACTAAAACAGCTTAAAAATTATTATAGCTGGTAGAAACATCAATTATAAACCCTGTATTTTGTGCTCATTTTTCTACACAAAAAAACTAAATAAATACACTGTATACAATACAAATGAACAAATTTCAGTGATGATATCCTGTTTCCTGCTGGGTTCATCTTAAATGTTCTCCGAGGACAAGCAGGCTGCTTGTTCTCACGACTGGGTTGACGTCCGCGGCAGCCCCCACCAACCGGAAAAAGCTTCGCGGGACGGTCGGCACGCAGGGCACGCCCACCGCGCATGCGCGGCCGTCTTCCCGCCCGTGCGCGACCGCTCCCGCCAGTTACTTTTTTCCCGCGACTGAGAGAGTCGTGTTTTTGCAACTCTCTCGTTTCAGCCGCCGGAATTTTCGACCGCGTTTACGCGGGTCGTCGCTCTTGGCCCTTTTGGCCTCTTCTTCTTTCAGTTTCGTTTGTTATCCAAAAAAAAAAAAAAAAAAAAAAAGAATTTTGCGCGTGTGGAGCACGCGCTCCTCCTTTTTCCCTCGCTTTCTAGCGGGGACGCCTCGTTGCGGCCTAGTGGCCGCTCGGTCGGTTTCAATTTTCGTGGTGTGATTTTAGCCACCATTGCCGACTTTGACTTCGCCGACGCGATTTTCCGTCGATGTCCTCGAAGGTCCCGAGTGGATTTAAAAAGTGTGGTCGCTGCGGCCGGCCGATCTCGCAGACCGACACCCACGCTTGGTGCCTCCAGTGCCTCGGGCCGGAGCACAATCTCAAGTCGTGTGCTTTGTGTCTCGGTCTCCGGAAACGGACTCAGGTTGCGAGGCAAGTTCTGCGGGACCGTCTTTTGGAACTTGCGCCGGCCCCTCGACGTCGACCTCGACGGCATCGGTATCGAAGGCCGGTTCTTCGGTACCGGTATCGATGCCCGAGACATCGGCACCGATGGCAGCGACCCCAGGAGAACAGGTCCCGTCGGCCCGCCGGTCCGCCGGCGAGAGTGGGGTAGAGAGACCGCGTGGGCAGTCGGCCCCGGTCACTCCCTCAACTCGTGAGCCACGGGACCGAACCCTGTCGGACCCGGTACCTCGAGACCGAGGGGGATCGACCTCCTCCTCCTCCATGCCCTCCGGCACCGGTGACGTGCACCGGAAGAAGGACAAGAAGCGCCGTCACCGGGAGCCCTCGGTGCCTGAGGAGGTGTCGACGCCGAAGCGTCATCACAGAGAGGAGAGATCTCCGTCGGTGGTGGAGGTACCGACGCGTCGGGGTTCCGGCACCTCGGTGCCGTCTCCTGGCCCCCAGCAGCTTCTGGCACCGACACCCTTGCCGGCCCCACCGCCTTTCTCGGCAGCGGGCCTGGACGAGTGCCTCAGAGCCATCCTTCCGGGGCTCCTGGAAGGGCTGATGCGCCAGGCTGTGCCGGCGCCGGGGGTGCTTGCGCCCTCGGCGCCGATGACTGTGGCGCCGGCGAGCTCTAGCCCGGCGCCGGGGCAGTCGACACCGCCGCCGCTTGCGGTGCCGGTCTCGACAGCCACGCAGGTGGAGTCCCCGTCGACGTCGATGGAGGGAGCTCCGTCCCCGCCGGCGCGGGAGTCCACCGCTCGACGACACCGAGGCCTCGGTGCCTCGACGTCGAGCCGGGCCCGGTACCGGACTCAGCTACATGAGCTAATGTCCGATACCGAGGATGAGGACTCGTGGGGGGAAGAGGAGGACCCGAGATATTTCTCCTCAGAGGAGTCTACGGGCCTTCCCTCGGACCCCACGCCGTCACCGGAGAGGAAGCTCTCACCTCCTGAGAGTCTCTCCTTTGCCTCCTTTGTGCGGGATATGTCTATAAGCATTCCCTTTCCCGTGGTCTCTGTGGAAGAGCCGAGGGCCGAGATGCTCGAGGTCCTCGACTATCCATCACCACCTAGAGAGTCCTCCACGGTACCGCTGCACAATGTCCTGAAGGAGACGCTGCTCCGGAACTGGGTGCGACCATTAACTAATCCCACCATTCCCAA